>NW_005306760.1:0-785 GCF_000412655.1 Myotis brandtii
TGGGACATCTGTAAATTATCAGTGATCCAGCATTATAAACCGTATGTCCCAGGTTTGGGGGGCAATCCTGATTTCAGTTTTTCAATCCCCATGTCAGACCATTTTCAGACAGTGCATCCCAGTTGGTGTGGATGTTTGGACAGCAAATGGGGTCACGTGCTAGCCAAGAGGCAGCTGAGGAAGGCACTGCATGAAGCATTATAACCAATCAGAGACCTTGAAGTTAAGCAAGACTGGACCTCAAATCCTTGCTCCACTCCAACCAGCTGTTAATACCCTGGCCACATTTTATTCATGTCCAGATGAAGTTATACTAGCTCTTACTTTACAGAATTGAAAATGAGTTCATGTATGCAACATACTTAGCGTTGCTCCTTGATATAGTAACTCGAGAAATGGTTCTTTCAAGTGGGGAGTCTGGGGACGTTTACTGTCCTTATAGAGCCAGAGCGGGGTAAGGCAGTGCCAAAGGGTGTTCGTTCATTTTTCCTTTCAGAGCACAGAGCACAATCCTTGTACGCCAAAGGGAAAGAGGCCGTCATCTAGGCCGGAAGGGCCGGCCTCAATGTAGAAAGAGCCTGAGACCACGGCCCCCACGTGGCTTCTCGACCGCTCTTCCGACCCTCCCCCACCTGCCTCTCAGCAGGGCTGAAGTAGGTGAAGGGTGGAAGCCCAGACAACGCGCCCCGGAGGCGGACGCCCTCGCCAGTTTCCTAGCAACACCCGCCCCACCCCGTCCCGCCTGGCGTGACGCTATGGCGCCAGGAAGCGAGGGGGGAGGGGCA
>NW_005306761.1:0-785 GCF_000412655.1 Myotis brandtii
TGGTCCTTCTGCAAGGACATTGTCACTTCTCCGCCAGGTGCCTCAGTCTCCTGCTTCTGCATCCCGACCCTGTGCCGTGAGCCCCAGGGAGGCTCTGGGTAGGGACCCCATCATCCTTAGGTGACCCCCAGCACTAAGCCCAATGTTTGCCCAGAGGGGACACTCACATGCCTTTGGGGCATGTGCTCCAGGGCCCTCAAGACCAGACTGGCCCGCTCAGAGCCACCTGGATGGCACAATAGCCCCCAGCCCCATCGAGTTGGCTCCGGGGATTTCTTTCCATTAGCCGAGAGCCCCCTTTAGCGTGTGTAAGAGCAGGAGGGGAAACTGAGTCCTCACTCTGCCCTGCCCTTACCCCAACCTGGAAAACCAAGATAAGCCTCTGGCCCCAAGTTCATATGGAACAGCGGGCTCCTGGGGCAGACGGCCCTAGTGGCGTGTGGCCCTGTCACCTGCTGGCTGGCGGCCTGGGGAGAGGGACTGGCCCTCCAGGCCTCAGTGTCCTCACCAGCTGCAGGGGTGGTCTCAGGACAGGCAGGTGGTGAGGCCTGAAGGAGATGCTCCCTGTTAGGCGCTCCGGCCAGCTGGGCTCAGGCTCAGCCCTCGAACCCGGGGCCCCTGGGAGCCAGGTCACAGGGTGGGGGCTGGACAAGGGGACAGCCGTTCCTTCAGTGACCACAGGTGGCCCTGACCTCTTGGGGAAGGATGAAAGCACGGCCGGCCGGGGAGCCCCATCCATGTGGGGGGAAAACCCCCTCGGAGAGCTCAGGTGTGGCCGAGTCATT
>NW_005306762.1:0-785 GCF_000412655.1 Myotis brandtii
CCCAGGCCACAGTCACTAGAAAGGGTGTTGGGAGAACACTGATTGGAGGGGCTTTGGGGACAGGAAACCAGGCTAAAGGGTTATGCAGAAGACCAATTTTGTATAGTTATCAAAGCCAGTTCTGTCCCTTCCACCCTCTGCTGCTTTCTTTCATGCAGGCGTGTTCTTGTTTCCATGGCCAGAACATCCTGGGCATTTGCTCCATCAAGACCTTTGGTGCAGGAGTGCTGCTGGCTCCAGCCGAGGCTCTGGTGGAGCCCGGTTCTCATGGGTCTGTGCTCTGGGAATGCCCCCACCTTGTCAAGACTCAGAGCAGTTTAAGTCTCTGATGCCATAGGAAAAGGCTGAGTCAGGACTTGGCACCGACATTGTACCCCAAAGTCCAAACTCTCCCCCCACGATGCTGCCTCTCCAAAGGCGATATTGGAAGTAGGGCTTTGAAAGTTGGTAGGATTATTTTAGGCTCAGATTAAAGTGTGTGTGTGGGGTCATTGGACAGGGAAGAAAAAGCATTAGGCAGGTGGTGAAAACAGGAAGGTTAGGGAGGACTTTGGGAAGGAGAGAGAGATGTTGTGGGAAGCCAGATTACAATGCTTGCTTTGGAGGGACAGCAGCAGGCACTCTCTGTGCCTTGTGTCACTTCCCTGTGGCCTTCTTGTGATTTTGGCGCATCTGGTGGATGCATGCCGGCAGCACCCTCATGTGCATGCCTCAGTGTCCCTCTGCCTTGGGGCTGCCTCTGGAGTCCAGGAGAGCACTTGGCCTGCCTACAGGAGCGCCCCACT
>NW_005306763.1:0-785 GCF_000412655.1 Myotis brandtii
GGCTAATAGAACCAGAAGACAAATGATAGATTTCTTGGCCCAGCAATTCCACTTCTGGGTATTTATCTCAAGAAATTGAAAACACTAATTTGAAAAGATATCTGCACCCTTATGTTCATTGCAGCATTATCTACAATAGTCATCATGTGAAAACAACCTAAGTGCTCACTGATAGGTGTACGGATAAAAACTATGTCCTGTGTATACACAATGGAATATTACTCAGCCATAAAAATGGATGGAACATTGCCATTTGCGACAACATGGATGGACCTAGAAGGTATTATGCAGGATGAAATGACTCCGACAAAGAAAGACAAACGCCATATGATTAACTTATATTTGGAATCTTAAAAAAAATAAAGGAGAAACAGAAACAGACTCACAGAGAGAGAGAACAAACCGATGGTTGCCAGAGGGGCGGGGCATGGGGGGATGGGCAAAAAAGAGGGAGGGGTTTAAGAGGTGCCGATTTATAGTTATTGAACAAGTGACAAGGTAGTAACATACCATATGGGGAATGTGGTCAATAATATCACACTAGCTGTTTATGTGACAGGAGATTACTAGGCTAGTGCTGATCACTCTGTAAGGTATGCACGTGTCTAATCACTAAGTTGTACACCTGAAACTAATATCATGTTTTATGGCAGATCTACTTTCACTTAAATATACATATGTATAGTCGATATGTGCCATGTATTCAGAGTGAAGATTTTAAAAGTCTTAGGAAAAAAATATACTCTTTGGGGAGCCTATTTTCTTTGCCTTAATTTACCTGGCCA
>NW_005306764.1:0-785 GCF_000412655.1 Myotis brandtii
ACCAGGACAGCCCCAGAATTGAGGGCAGAGGAGAAGGTGGAATGTTGTTGTTTGGCAGATATTCCTGACAGGGTGACAGAGCCACAAGAAACAGGAGCTGAGAGGCTGGGACAAGTCTTTCCTGGTGGGGAGAAAGCTATGGGTGTGATTTGGGTGCATAGAGAGAGGCTGGCTGCCCACCTCACCCAGCTCACCCCCTCCAAGGACAGGGGTCAGGCAATCTCCATGGAGAAGTCTGTATTGAGGCAATATGTGCAGTAGTTCAAAAAAAATACAGGCTTTAGGGACCAAATGAATTGCTCTAAAGACATAACTCTTCATTTCGTAGCTGTGTGGCCTCGGGCAGTGGTTCTCAAAGTGTGGTCCTTGGTCCAGTAGCAGCAGCCTTGCCTGGGAATTTACAGAAATGCGAATTCCTGGGCCCCACCCCAACTTCAGAATCTCACTCTGGAGGTGAGGTCCTGCACAGTATGTTGGATCAGCTCTCCAGGTGACTCTCCATCGTGCTAAAGTGTGAGAACCACTAATCTGGGACATTGGTACCAACCATTTCAGTGCACAGTGTTCCCATCTATAAAATGCAGACAATAATGCTTACCTCCTGGGCTATTGTGAGGATTAAGAGAGACACTGCAGCTAGCCAGTGTGGT
Source organism: Myotis brandtii (assembly GCF_000412655.1). Classification (NCBI taxonomy): domain Eukaryota; kingdom Metazoa; phylum Chordata; class Mammalia; order Chiroptera; family Vespertilionidae; genus Myotis; species Myotis brandtii. Next base: position 651 of record NW_005306764.1, read on the forward strand.
TCAGTGGTTGAGCGTCGACGCATGAGCCAGGAGATCACTGTTCTATTCAGGGTCAGGGCACTTGCCCAGGTTTGGGGCTCAATCCCTAGTAGGGAGCATGTAGGAGGCAGCTGTTTGATGATTCTCTCTCATCAT
>NW_005306765.1:0-785 GCF_000412655.1 Myotis brandtii
AGTTGTATCATGATTGCTTTCACCCTTATTTTATGTATTATTTCAAACATTTGTATCTGCTTATTGCACTGAAACAGAAATATTGAAAATCCTTTGATATTTTTATCGCATTCTCATAATAGTAAATCAGAAGTACTTATACAAATATGATGATGTCATCTAGTATAATTTTTAAATATGACCAATTACAGTGTGGTAAATGCTAAGGTGGAGGTGGTGGGTGGAGGTGGAAGAGGGCATAGAGGATATAAATGTTGATGGAAAAAATAAAACAAGTTAATATAAAATCCTATATAATTGATATCTTTAATGATTTTAGCTATTTAGTAAGTATATTGGGAACACAACATTCTGTTGGCTACATGAATTAGCATGTAGATTCTTGAATATAAACACTATGCATACAGCCAGGTAGCAATTCATGAGAATTCATGAGTCAAATCAGAAAATATGGAATTAATGCTTGACTTTATATATTATATTCACATTGTAATGTTAGCAGAAATTTTCCTTTTTGATTGCCCAAACTCAGGCCTGTGGAATATTATTTAAACAACATATTAAGAAATTTAAGTATTTTTTAAGATACAGCCAAGAAAGCAACAATAAAATCCAAACTGAAGTTTGAAAATGGTAATTTATTCATGTACTAACAGTAGAATCATTTATTGTGTACAATTGAAGTGAAGGGAGATAGCTCTAAAATATATGCTCTAAATTATATTGTGAATCTTGATCAATGTCATTATACAGATTATCCTATATAATAAAAGGCTAATATGCAA
>NW_005306766.1:0-785 GCF_000412655.1 Myotis brandtii
CAGAGGAGGAAATAGGTTCAGAGAAGTGAAATGACAAGACCTCTTTGTAAGAGAGTTTGGATATCAGGCCAGTTGGTCTTTGAAGTCGGACTGGTCCACCACGCTGTGCTCATCGACTCCCACCCTCTGTGTTGACCTGGACCTCCCCGCACCATCATTTAAACACAGAGAGGACTGCTGGAGGGCGTGCAGGCCCAACGTGTTTCTTGTGGATGGAGAGCTAAAGGCAGGACTTTCCCTTTGCAAAGAACTGCTGCTTGGATTCCTGAATAGTACATCTCATGAATCCAATGTTCATAATGAGAGTAGAAGGGTCAGTATGTGCTAGAGCTGAAAGAGACATTGGTGATCATGTAGCTTAGCGTGTTTTACAGAGTTCAACACTGAGGTTCAGGGAGCTTCAATGACAGCGAGGCAGTGAAGTAACTGGTGTCCTCACTTCCAGCCCAGAGCTGATTCTAAACTGGTTGTTGATGACTTTTACATTGTTATTCTTAGAACAATGAAAATTATCGACATATTAAAATATGTAGGAAACAAAAGTATGCAAAATACATAGGACTTTCAGTTCTTGACAAGACAGAATAACTGATTTATTTTTCTACCATTAACAGCTGTAAAACTGGGCAAAAATATACCAACAACTATTCTCAGGCACCGGGCAGTGGACGTCACAGGACTGTGGTTCTCGAGAAAAGGGAAGCACACAAGATGAGGTCCACTTTCATGCTGACTTTTTGTCTGAGGCATTCTTCTAACTGTAGGGAAGTGGAGCCTAAACAGAG
>NW_005306767.1:0-785 GCF_000412655.1 Myotis brandtii
GATTTTTGGTTGGGGGATTCAACAGAAATGGGAGCCAAGTTTCATTGACATAACTATGTTTTTCAAGCACAATAAAAACCGTTCCTCACTCTCTAAAATTATGTACCAAATTTTGATATGTAGTGACTCTATGAGGCCATTGACCAATGCCATGAACTTGGGCCACCAGCTACTAGTACGTCACATGTGTGCCAGGCCGCCCCTGGTGCCTCTCACATTTGAACTCCCTGGGAGATGGCTGAGGCTATGTAGAGATCTGTGAGCACAGAGGTGTGCATGCCAAGCCTGCCCCACGCAGGCGCCTGCACGCTAGGACCCTCCCGGCTGCTGTGCTCAGGGAATGCCAGGCACGCAGATGCTTCAGACACCTCCAGACTCGGTCTGAAAGCCAGCTGTGCCACCACAGAAAATGCTCAACCCACCCGCTCTCATCAGCGCCCAGAGAATGCTGGTGCCTTTTGCAGCGTTTTGTACTTGTTATTACCCCATTCATATTTATGCTGCGGGAAGAATGTTGTATAGTGATTCTACGATGAAACAAAAATTATCCAATCCTCCTCTGTCGAGTTTCTGGCTCTGTCTCACTCCAGAGGAAACTGCTCAGCAAGTATAAGTAGAGCTGTTAGAAAACTCCTACCATTTACAGCTATCTATTTGAGCTGGTCAGAATTTTCTTAATGCTATGTTATACACACAGGCAAAAATGGAAATAATTGAGTGCCAAGACTGATGTATATTAACTATAATCCCTGATTTCAAATCTGTGTATTGTCAGAATGGACCTA
>NW_005306768.1:0-785 GCF_000412655.1 Myotis brandtii
AAAAAAAGAAGTAGGAGGAGAAAGAAATCTTAACACTGCATTAGTATTCACTCATTTATTCATTTATTTATATTCAGTGTATACTAATCAAAGAAACTAAAAGACCATTTTACTCTACACACTTCATACCTCATCTCATATGTAGGTCCAAGTGTTTCAGATGTGCCACAGTTTAAAATCAACCTTTGGATAATTGAAATGTAACCCGAGATGGGTATTGGTGAGAAGACATGGATAAAATTTTTGATAACACATCCCTTGAGAAAGTTGTATGAACTTAGAATGTTTAACCTGCAAATTCCTCAAATACTTAAAAAAGGAGATTTCATTAAACCACTTATTCATTCATTCTGAAACCACTGAACAAATAAATATTTAGCTTTTGCTATATGCTAAATATATCAGGCACTGTCCTTGGTACTAGGAAGAAAATATTTTTTTAAAGACTTGATTCCTGCTCTGAATGACTTTTTGGTCTAGTGAAAAAGACAAGGGAAAATCAAGCATCACAGTATGTGCTAAACTAGGAGGAATTCCTAGGGCACAGAGAAGTGGCATCTTGATCAGTCCATATGGTCCGTGAAGGGACCAGAGAAAAGTGTACTTGCGATAAGACTAGAAAGATAAATAGGCATGGACTAGCTGAAGTAAGGGGAGGAAGTAAGGACTTTGCAAGCAGAGGGAACAGCATGTGTGACTGTATGGGGAAATCAAAAGAAAAGAATTGGTGAACAAACAAGTAGTTTTGATCATTGGAAGACAGGACATGTCTGTGGGAGCATGGA
>NW_005306769.1:0-785 GCF_000412655.1 Myotis brandtii
AGGGCCAGACCAAATGATTTCTAGGGCCTTATATGGCACGCAGGCCAGACCATCCCGATGTCTGCCTTAGACAAACAATCTCTTTTTCTCATTTCCTTCATTTTTAAAGAATGAATAGTTGAACTCACCCTACTTTGTCAAATTTTTTGTGAGAAAACTGCATAACTTTATAAATGTAATGGCAGCATATAGTTACTTAACAAGCTAGGTTAATGAAAATGCCTAAAATTTAGCTCTTTGTCTTGAAATAAAAATTTGAATTAATTTCATAAATCTACCTTGTCCAACTTTGGAAAATTTCAGGCACTTTGAACAAATCATGGAGAAATACAGCATGCATGCACTGATGTGCTAATATTTTCTTGTAAAGTTTGAGAGATTATTAAGTTTAATAGAAGATGCATTCACAATGAGATTGATACATATAAGAATAGAAATCCTTCAGTCAGCTACTAATTAGAAAAAAATAACATAATTGAAAAGTCACACTTGTTCAGAGTACACAATAGAAGATAGCATCCTGAAATAAGCATTTCTGTTATTTTTCTATTGCTTATGTTTTGAAAGCAAGGCTTATGGCAGTGCAAATTAAGGAAAAATAGTTTTGTTCATATAAAAATGATATTTCTGGCACAATTTTATGTGATTTATTTCCCTCATAGAAATGGATAATGGTGCTAAGTCAGCTCTGTGTTCTTTTTCCTAGTCCCCTGTGGGACCAATACAAGCTTATTGAATAAATGCTTATCAAAAGGCTATTTTGAGTAAGATGTCTTAGAAAAAAA
>NW_005306770.1:0-785 GCF_000412655.1 Myotis brandtii
GAGAGAGAGAGAGAGAGAGAGAGAGAGAGAGACAACACTTTTAAAATGTTGAATCTGCTAACTCATTTTTAATAATAACTTACCTGTTATTAATAAAACATTTCTAAAGGTGAAATATAACTGATCTATAAAAATAGATCATAGATATATAAAAATAGATATATAAAAATAGATAGATAAAAATAGATAAAAATAGATCAAAAGATATATTTAAATTCATTTAAATTTTCTAACAGAGCAAACAAAACATTAGCTGTAGTCTTGAGCAATTCAAAAGATCATGAATAAATAAGCTTTCTCCCTGAAATTATTTCAAAAGCAGAAAGGAAAATGTACTCAAAGTATGTCTCATATGTACACAGGAATTACTTCAAAGAATAGAGATCCTATTCTACTTTTTCTTTTAAAGAATTATTAATATCCTTTCTGAAGAAATATTTGAGGGGATAGAAAGAAGACGTTTTCCTGAGTTGTATCTACCTAGACTACAGAGTACTCAAATCTTACTTTCCAAAACACAAGAGCAAAAAATAAAAAACAACATCAATATTCTTTGACTTAAATGGTTTGCTTTCAAGTCTTCCATCAGATTTTGGCTAATACATAAGCTCTTCAGTGAGGCCTTACCTAACCACCCACGCTAAAGTTGATCTCCTATTTGTCTCTATGTCGTCACCCCACTTGTTTACTTCATAGTTCTAATTTTGTATGCATTTGATCAATTTAGTTATCCAACTCATTTACAGATTACCTGCCACATGCCAGACATTACTCTGGGCCTGGGT
>NW_005306771.1:0-785 GCF_000412655.1 Myotis brandtii
GGACCTGAGACAGGTGGGCCCGACTGGCCTTGTCCCTGTCAGCTCCTCGTGGTGGGGGAGACAATAGCCCAGCCTGTGCAGAGCCTCGTGTCGAAGCTGAGTGCGTGGTTGTGTGTGTGGACATGCACACGTGGGAAAGTGGGGGTCTCCATCTGTACTCTCAGCTGCCAGTCTTCAAGGGTCACTGCCCGGAGGCCAGAGCTTGGGCTCTGCGGCCAGACCACCAGGGTTCCACTACTTGCTAGCTGTGTCGCCTTGGGCAAGGCACCTCACCTCTATGATAATAGCCCTCTTCATCAGTTCATTGTGGGGGTTAAGTGAGATCACGCACAGCAGTGCCCAGGAAGGATGCAACAAAACTCAGTTACCACTGACCATGCAAAAGCCTGGCCTGGAAGCCCAAGTTCTTGGCCCAGCTTTGCCACTGACTTGCTGTGTGAGTCCCTTGTCTGGCCTCATTCTCCCTATTTGCAAACTGCGAGAAGCACCATTATCACCTCCAGCGCTGTCACTGTCATAGCTACCGCCTCCTAAGCCCCACCATGAGGCCGGTGTTTAAGATGGGTCTGGCATCTCACTCACTTAACCCAATTTACAGATAAGGAAATTGAGGTTTGGGGAGGGACAGGGCTGTGCCCAAGATGACATGGCTATGAAATGTTGAAGCTGGTCTGAAAGGAGCCAGTTCTTCCCCGAGCTGGGCGCTATGCAGAGAGCTGGGGTCCTCTTGGGACCTCGGGCCAATGCTCTCAAACATCACAGCTGTGTCTGGTTGGGAAAGAACC
>NW_005306772.1:0-785 GCF_000412655.1 Myotis brandtii
TCTCCCTCTCCCTTCCTCTCTGTGAAATCAATAAAAAGATATTTTTAAAAAACAAAGCTGAGAGCCAGCCTTAGAGAATGAGTCTAGAGTCGCACTGATGCACCGCGATGGAGTACACCCTCCGCTCTCAGGAATGACTCAGGACCATGAGCACCATGTGCTCAGATTTGTTTTTAATTTAGAATTACTTTTACAGTAACCATTTTAAAAGAAAAAAATGTTTAGTCACTGTCATAGCAGTGTTCTCATTGGCTTGTTCAAAATGACTCTGCCCATAACTACACAAATCTGCGTAAGTTTAATATAGTTACCTAAACATTTTAACTTGTAATTGAATATGCCTGTACTAACAAAAATTCACCCCAGTCCCAAGGTGTCACCTAATAACCAAGCCACCGTCTGAAGGTGAGAGCTTGTATCTTTTGACCTTCTTGCATTATCCCCCCTTGTTTATCTCCCCTATGCAAATTTTCACTTGCCTAAGGTAGGAACTTTGCTTAAATTTCATGGGTATTAGGGTCAACTCATAGCTAATAACAATGATGAACTTTCACAGGAAATGGAAGTAACTGAACCTGCTCAGGTGGGGGGTGGGGAGCAGGAAGGGGAAGGAGATGGGACACGAGCTGCTGCTGTCTTCTCAGGAGACACTTTGCAGGTTCAATCCAACCAGGAAAAAAGCTGCACAAAATGATGTGATGGGTAACAGGGGACACACCTCTGTGAAGAGGCTCTATTCAATAAATGGTTGGGGAAACTGGAAACATATGTGAAAAAAATAAAAC
>NW_005306773.1:0-785 GCF_000412655.1 Myotis brandtii
CCAAATCCATCGTCCATATACTCTACTACCTTGTGGTATGTGTCAGGTGGCTTTTCCCCTTGATTGGGAGATTTAGTCAGATGGGGAAAGTCCTACAAACCTAGAAAAATGAAGGGGCATGTATTTAAAAGGGATATACATTTAAATATATGTGTATTTAAATACTTTTATTTATTGAAAATAATGCAATTAAATGACACTGGACAGCACTGGCAGTCAGAGAAATTCCCTGGGGCGAGGGGAGGGTATGGAGACCCCTGAGTAGCCATAGTTACTACACTTTTCAAGCTGCAAAGACCATGGAAGAGTGAAGGGCAGACAAACTGTAACATCAGACAGCTTGTCTCTAAGTCAGTGGTGACTGTCCCGGGAGGGAGCAGAGGAACGGCGTCCAGACTTTCGGGCTAAGGTTCTGAGTCTCTGAAATGAGCTGCAAGAGCGATCCCACCGGGTCGGTGCCTTTCGTGCGCTCCACGCTGGCCTGCGTGCAGAGTCCACAGAAAAGCTCCTCTTCCCCACTCCTCTTCTCCGTCACACCCGGCAGGGACCCAGGCTTCCTTATCGTCTCCTCAGTCGCTCTGCAGTGCTTTTCGCTGAAGCTTAATCAGGCCAGGGTTCACGCATTCACCCAATAAATGTTTATTAGGAGCCTTTTATGTGCTAAGTCCAGATGCTCGCACTCTAAACAAAGCAGGTGAGGACCCCTGTCCGTGTGGAGCTTGCAAGAAGCAAAATAAACCAATAATGGCTGTGCCCCCTTTTCCCGGCAATGGGGCTGGCGACAC
>NW_005306774.1:0-785 GCF_000412655.1 Myotis brandtii
TATACTGGAAGGAAGTGAGTTTGTTGAGAAGAAAGGATTTGTGATTTCTCCATGCCACAGACATCTAAACACAAGGAGGGTGATGATGAGATCAAGCTATTGTACAGAGGGTATGAGTCCTGGGTGAGAAATTGGCCTACCTGCTTTTGAAGTTCAATTCTGAGATCTTATACGGATTTGTCTTTTACATAAAGGAGATGGTGATAGCATTGCTGGAGTACTATAGCTGTTTGAAGTCAACCCAGTGGAAGGATAAAGCTGTTTATAGGGATTGACCCTGGTTACATTTTTAACAAGTGACTTAGAAGAGTATTTTTAAAATAAACATTTTACATTTGCATATGACAAAAAACGAGAAAGATAGAATTCAGTGTTCTAAGGTATGTTGACAATTTGGATTAATTTTTGGAAACTCATAAGCTGAAATTTAATAAGGGTAAATATAAAGTCAGGGCCTTAGGTTAAATAAAATCGATTGCACAAGTGGATATGAAAATCATTGCTTATCAGAAGCACCTGGGGCATCAGAAGTGCAGAGGGACATTTGTTATCTAGTTCGGTGAATTTCAAACACTGGACCGTGAAAGCATTTTCATGGTCTATTGTAAAATTAGTTCAGTGTAATTAGCTTTGTTTCCCAACATAAAATTTACCTAACTTTTTATTAGAAATCTATGTACTTTCTACTTGTTTGATATTCATCTAAATATTTGATTTAGGAAATAAGAAAAGTAGATATATTTTCATATTATTTCCTTTTTTTAATATATTTTATTGATTTTTTA
>NW_005306775.1:0-785 GCF_000412655.1 Myotis brandtii
CAATATATGAAAGCAATTGAGGGGTTAATATTGGGATTATTGGGAATCTGAACTAGCAAGATTTGTGTTTGGAGGCTCCATTTGACCCTACTTGACTTCTGAGAGACATCTTAAAGTCAGATAGGAACCACTTACAGATTCTATTAGATGTCCTTAATTACCATCTCAGAACTCAATACGTGTTTAGATTTTCTCTTCTGTTCTCCCTTGCAATTAACTGTTTGAGTTGCTACATAATAGATTAAAAGACCTGCCACAAGCCTTGGGCTTTTTCTTGGTTCATTTATTACCTGGTTGACTTTCAGGCTACCCCATTTCTTTGGACACCACTTAAACCAAAACCATCGAGGAACCACACCTTGGGATGTGAATGAAGGAAGTCACCAGCCTCTACACTACTTTGTGCAAGTTAGAAAAAAAGACACATCTCCAGCTGATGCAATTCCCACAGACATGCCACTTGGAGAATCAAGTGTGGATGGATTTAAGCTCCTACCCACCTCCTTGACTATGCAGAATTCTGAGCAGAGCAGAACCCAGTCAACAGATTATGTGGCCATGATTTAAGCAGCTCTTTCCACCCATTTCTTAGCCTTGTGTCTCATATGCTTCTTGGTGTAAAATAATGACTTCTTTCAGAGGTGGGATTAGGTTAGATGAGATTCGAGTCAGTATCCCAATGCAAACACCTTGGATACAAAACCAGGCCTTCCTTGATCATCTTTTATATCCCCAAGTACCTAGTTTTTTCCTTCCATCTAAAATTGAATAAGTACCAACTAGGA
>NW_005306776.1:0-785 GCF_000412655.1 Myotis brandtii
GCATGTGCCCTAACTGGGAATCGAGCTGTGACCTCCTAGTTCATAGTTCGAGGCTCCACCACTGAGCCACCCGGCCGGGTGCAATGCCTCTTCTTACATTCATGTTGCTGCAATAGTTGTAGGTCTGTCACATGAACACCTTTTACCGAAGTGTGAAAGTTCTTTCCGTATTTTCGATACGAATTCTTTGTGTGACAACTTCTTCTCTCCCACTGCTGAGTGGCCTGTGGTTTCGCCTCCTTTCTGGGCAGCTCTGCGGCGGTGTTTTTGTAAACGTAATGGAAGCAGAAGTCTCCCGACGGTTTCTGTGAGAGACCTTGCTTCCCTGACCGAAGGGGAAGGCTGGCTCCCCCACCTTCCCTTTCCACCATCCTTGGCGAGGACGCGGTGTTTTGAGCCACAGCAGCCGTCCCTGGTCCTTACAATATTGAGATAAGGACAGCCACAGCTCCGGCCCCTCCCCGTCCCCCCTGCCCCTGGGGTCTTCAGGTGTGAGCCTCAAAGAGCCACAGCTGGCCCGGGCTCCCGAGCTGTGGATCTGTTACCGAGAAACCACACGCCGTGTCGCTCTGAGACAACCTTTCGCTCGTGCTAAGGTAGTGGGATGTCTGGCCCTTGCAACCACAAAGCCCTGCGTAGAACCATCTGGGTCGACGGAACAAGCTCGAAAGACTGCAGAGCGGTCTGAGCATAGAGGCCAAGCGAAGGGCATACGTAGCCTGAAGCCCCGAGCAGGCAAAGCTTGGAAACAAGGAACTCACATTGAGGGCTAGTGGAAGGTTCTA
>NW_005306777.1:0-786 GCF_000412655.1 Myotis brandtii
CTTTTCACTTAAAGGAAGCACTTTATGTCTCCTCTTCAGCTTATCTGAATTGCCAGCATCATTACTCTGATGCTTTGGGGCCATCATTAAGTAAAATAAGTGTGACTTGAACACAAGTATTTCGATACTGTGACAGTAGATCTGATAGCCAAGATGGTTACTAAATGACTAATGTGTGGGGAGCATGAACAGTATGAAAACACTGGACAAAGGGATGATTCAGGTCCTGGGTGGGACAGAGCAGAACATTGTGAGATTTCATCTCACTACTATGAATTTTTTATTTCTGGAATTTTCGGACCACAGTTGACCAAGGGTAACTGAAACCTCAGAAAGCAAAACTGCATATAAGGGGGATAACTATAGGTCTTACAGTCAGGCACTGTGCATCAGTCAGCTTTGTTCTTCAAAATTATTTTGGTTCTGCTAAGTCCTTTGCTTTTCCTAGTACACATTTTAGAATCAACATGCCAATTTTTTTTCCCAAAAGAATTATTGGGATTTTGAGATTGTATTAAACCTATAGGTAATTTGGGGGAGAACTGACATCTTAATACTTAGTCTTTTAAACCATAAGCATGCTTTATCTTTCTGTTTATTCAAATCTTACAAATGATTTGTTACAGTTATCCCTACATATTTCATAGTTTTGATGCTATTGTAAAGGATAAATTTTAAAATTTTAATATCCAATTATTTATTGTAGTATATAGAAATACAATTGATTTCCATATAGACCTTGTATCCTATGAACTTGATAAATTCTCGCGCTACTTCTAGTAGTTT
>NW_005306778.1:0-786 GCF_000412655.1 Myotis brandtii
AAATGCTCTTCCCCAGGCCATTCTAAGTGCCCGCCTTCCCGCAGCGTTGCCACCACTGGCACCTGAGGCTTCTGGCCGTGGTTGGGAATCTTTCCTTTCTTCTTTCCAGCCGTGTTCATGGCGGGGAGCTGCTGCTGCCGCTGACGGCTCCGTCTGAGGAAGGAGGACTCCAGGCAGCTCCCGCTCCAAGGCAGGCGTGTTGCTACGTCAGGAAATACCTGCTCTTTTCCCGATTGTACTCAGTCTTCACTGGTCAAACCTCTTCCTCTTCCCCCAAATCCAATTGATTTCCTCTATTATTTTGTATTGATAGGGTTATTACTGCTCAAGAGTGGCTTGCGTTGTCTTTATTGACGTCCATTGGATTTAATTGAGCCGTCCGTCCGGTTTGTCCAAATCATGTTGGATTCTTCCAATTATCCAGTGCTATGGGCTCTAAACTGATGTGGGAAATTTCCCCTTTTAGAAATTCTAAGAATTCACATGATTACACTGGAAACAATGACAAGATGAATTATTTGGTATTTTAAAATACATCACCTAAAACTGCACGCCGAATGCGTTGGAAAGCAATTCTGGACGTGCTGGCGCAGGCAGGTAGGCAGCTATTGATAAAGGCAGGGAGCAAAGGGAGTCAGCCATCAGGGAGCGCACTCAAGGAGGGGGCACGAGCCGGCCTTGCTCCACCAGGAAGTGACCGCCTCACACGCTCCCCGGAACCACCCCTCACTCCCACAGTCACTGGGAAGGGGAGGACAGTCAAGGGGGAGGGGAGCACTTGTGCAG
>NW_005306779.1:0-786 GCF_000412655.1 Myotis brandtii
GAACCCCTGTGGATTGTACCTGGGAATTCGCACTCTTGATAAACTCTCTCAAAGGTTAAAGCTTGAGAATGGATGAACTTGGGGAAAGGTGACAACCATTCTGAGACACAGGAATGGAAGCGATCGCCAGGTGGTCCTGTTTACTAGATAGGGAGAGGCGGAGAGCTGCAGTCCTTCATTGAGAATGGCAGGGAGCGGAAACATGGCTTCCTTCTGTTCCCAAGCAGCAAGGGCTCCAGACCCCCGGTGTTTAAGGAGGAAGCCCAGATAACAGCCTGGTTTTAACTGCAGCCATGCTAACCACAGTAACAGCTGTCCCCATTCGGAGACCCGTATATCTGGGCAGGGTTGACCGGTGCCTTTTGTTTCTGCGACCGGAACAAATGTGCCCTTATGGCTTGAATTTTGCACTTCTAACTAATTAAATTGTATATGGGAGCTAAAATATTTACATGCCTGAGATACTAAAAATAACCTGTGATAAGTAGAACAAATGGAGTAAAAGTAAAGTAGATTTAGTGGCACCATCGTTTAGGGAGTATCTGTGATTAAATTGTGTTCCCTCCTGTGCTTTGGGGACTGTAATTCAATCTGCAGTTGGAGCTGATGACTCTTGTTTTCTGTAGAGGCTTTGGGGGAAAAGGGAACTCTTGTTCTTAATATCTCAAGTTTCTCTTTAATGGCATTTGTTAAATCTTGGAGTGAGAGGGCATTTTTACTTAGGATAATGAAGTCTGAGCCTATTTTGATGCCATCCTGGGAAGGGATGGAGAGAGAGGCTCGGGG
>NW_005306780.1:0-786 GCF_000412655.1 Myotis brandtii
TTTTTTTTGCCACTTGGCATCAAAAGTGGGTTCTATGTCATTGGTAATTTTCTTAGCTACTTAGAGGCTTTTCATTCCCTTATCCAACCATGAAGGTCAGAGGGTTGTTCTCTGCAAAGACAGGTGTAGCTGCATTCAGAGCATAAGTTCCAGCAGCTGCTGGGCAGACGTTGCTTTTACTCAAGCCCTGCAGTGATGGGGTGGTCATGCATGTTCCCCATCATGCCATTTTTAGAAGAGAATGGATAGACTTGGGTTCTAATTCCGGAAGTGTTACATGTTTACTGGTTTTGAGTTTGGGGCAGTTATTTGATGTAGAAGAGTCTTACTTTGATGGCCTCTAGTAATCCATGTCTCTCACTATATACACTCTTGTGTAGTCTCTTTAAATCTGGGAGGTTTTAAACATAAGCTATTTTAACCAATGATTGTTTCAACCATGATTTTCTTGAACCAAGAGAATGTAAAGGAACTGATATTCTGACAGTTGAAATAAATCTTAAGAAGGCATGATAGCTTCCACTTTTGCACTCTGTGGTATATAACTGTCAAGTAAGAAGTCTGGCTTTCCTGAGACTGCCATGCTGGGTTGCTGTGAGGAAGCCCAAGTAGCCATGTGGTCACTCCAGATTTCTCCATGGTTCATTGCTCCATGGTTCTCTACCTAGAGGAGGATTAGGTTGTGGTTAATACTCTAGCTGGGCTCCCAGATGGTGGTCAGCACCAGATCCCAGCCATGGAACTGAAGCCACTTTGCACCTTCCAATCACCCAGTATCCCATCTGA
>NW_005306781.1:0-786 GCF_000412655.1 Myotis brandtii
GGGACACTATATATATAAATTTCTAGAGTAGTTAGGGCTACCTGCAATATAAGCTACCTATAACATCCTTAAAATAGTAATCTCAGAGTCAAGATCTACAGCTTAGGTAAAAATAAATTTTACTTCTTTTTAAAATACATTTCTAAATCATAGTTATGTAAAATAGGCTAATCAGATCAATTATTTCAGCTATTAATCAGAATGTATACTTGAGTTACCTAAGTCATGAACATAAGAAATGCATAGCAGGTTATTTCAATCAAATAAGGCCTTCCATTCAGAAATATAATCAGTCCCTTGAAGATCAGAAAACACCTCTGTGTTTTCAAGTTCTTTTACTCTTGGCAATTTGTGACTTCCTGCCTTCAAAAAATAATCATTAGAAACTCATCTGAATGACCTGGAAAGACTTCTTGGCTATCAGATGTCTCCTGTGCATAGTACTTTAACAATGGGAATTTCAGGAAATCAGGAGCATAAATGATAACATCTCACATAACTAAGGAAGTTAGAGGAGAAAACTTAGGGAACCTGCACTGAGCCAATTACAAGTCACTGAAGAACACTGTGTGACTCATAGGGTCAAATCAACATATCCCATCAAAAAAATCCTTAAAAAAGAAATTCTAACCATCAGTTCATAGTGTTACTCACTTTCTATCTCTACCTATCTTGTGTGGATAAAATGGATACTCAGTTCCCACAGAAAGTGGGGGTTAGCTTAGAGCAAGTTCAATTCTCAATTTATGCAAAACACTAGCATTTGAAATAATTTCTTAATTTATA
>NW_005306782.1:0-786 GCF_000412655.1 Myotis brandtii
AATTAAAGGTTGAGAAACAAATGTATACTGAAGAAAGGTGAATCTGATATCTATAACTAAGAAGATAGGCAAATAAAGCCAATTATTCACTTTATTTAGAAAAATTAACACAAATTCAGCCTTTCATCTGACTTGTTTTGTGTAATATGGGTAAAATCAATTACTAAGCCTAAACTTTCATAGATTATAATTTTTAAAACCTTGTGAGGGTGAGCGTGGGGGGTGGGGGGGGATGAACATCTATTACTAGGAACCTGGGAAAACTATAACATACAGCGGTAGAATGAAATGTAAGCAACTGAAGAGAATGTGGCAGGCTTCTCTGTGCTGCTATGGAAATCTTCAAAGTATAGTATAGTTGAAACATGGCTGTGGAGCCAGACCGCTATTGGCCATAGGCAACTTACTTAATCTTTTATCTCAGTTTCTTGATCTGTAAAATGAGCATTACCTTAACATACATCCCTGATGGTTATAAGGAGTAACTTCTCTTCCTCCTCCTCCTCCTCTTCATTCTCCTTCATATTTTTGTCATCTTTATCATCATCATTGTTTTGTTGAGTGGCGAATGAAAGCTTTAGATCATTGTTTCTAAGGCAGGATGCTGTTTGTGCCAATAAAAGCATGTGGCTATATACCTGCATATGTAAACTTGTATACTTACATGCATAAACATTTATGGAAAGATAGATTACAAAGTGTTAGAAAGTGATTACCTCTGAAGAGCAAATCTATTAAAGGAAAGAAAAGGGTGATGTAATCACTTTATATATTATACATTCTAAG
>NW_005306783.1:0-786 GCF_000412655.1 Myotis brandtii
CCTTATCTCCTCTCCACTCTTTTCCACACAGGATTTACTATTATCCATTTTTAGCCTCAGCAATATTTAGGCACTGGTTTCTTTTGAAGATGTAAGATAGCAACAGAAGCAATAGTCACATTGTACAATCAAGCAGTAGGAGGGCAAAACAAGCAAAGATGAATATCTGACCTTTCTCTCCCTTTGCAAATGATTTGGAAAAATTAACCCAAATGCTAATGAATTATAAGAACATCATGTGAAATGAATGACCAGGAAAGCAATAATCAAAATTGAGCTTAATCCAAACAATTACAGTAGATACAAATTTTCAAGCCCTATTTTTGGATGTATAAAATTTTTAACTTCATATATTTTTTTATAACACCTGACTTTTTGTTCAGATTCCCTGCCCCAATGGCATGCTAGAACAGGCTTGTACCAGCTCAAAGGTTGATTGTATTCATCTCTTCCCAGGTTCATACTCAGTGACATCAGGTTGGTAGTCTGAAATAGGCTGTGATGGGAGTATTTACACCACGGAAATCAGCAACTGTTACAAATTTTTATCTTGTATTTTGTTTTGTGGCTGGAGAGCCAGCTGTTATATGTAATCCTAGTCAATTATGGGTAAACTTTCCCTCCCTCTCCTTCTTGCTAGAGAAACATTTACATTCTAAGGTGCTTCTGTATCATCCATGCATCTGGGGAAAAGACCTGGTCACCAACCAGCATCTCTTCACCATGGCCTCCTCTGAGATGTTCATGCAATCCCATCTAGTCCTCAGCTGAAATCTTCTTTCATAG
>NW_005306784.1:0-786 GCF_000412655.1 Myotis brandtii
ATCCTTCAGTTTTGCTTTCTATACTTCCTCAATAAGTATGATTCTTATGTTTCCAAGTATGGATTACAGCTAGGACAAGGAATTCCAGTCATATGGGACAAGAGAAGGAAAGCTGGTTCTTCATATTGATGTATCCCAAGACTTCAGAGACTATGACTCAGTCATCGAAGCAAGACCTGAGAATCATCCATCTGCAAAACCAGTGTAACTTAATTTCCCAGTTTCCCCTGGGGGGCATTTGGGGATCATTTAATGTTATGTATTGTTCAACAAACAGATATGTTTCCAGTCATGAATCATGAAATATTTTGCAGCTAATAAGTCCCACATCAAGTCAATGAATCATGGATAGTTAGGTGGAAAGAACACAATTAGATGTTTAAGGATTGGTAAAACACATGCAATTTGATATGTTTTATACACAAGGCACTGAAATAAATACTTTATTTTTAAACCTTTGCCTGGTGCACTTAAGCAAAGGTCTTGATTATGTAGGGTTTTTAATAACAATCTCCCACTGTGCATTTCTGACATTTTCTGAAGGACACAACAAACTGTCAAGAATACCGCAATGCTGATGTAATCCAACTAGAAAACTATGAATTAAAGGTTTAATTTGGGGACTTGTTTTTCACTTTACTTTTTATATTAATTGGGAGGAAAACTCATAATGACCATCTCTTACCTGAGCAGGCTTCTTCTGAACAACTTGTTGTGGCTGAAAAAGAACAACAACAACAAAAAGAACTGTTATAGTTTAAGAGAAAACATGTAATGAAAAAAAAA
>NW_005306785.1:0-786 GCF_000412655.1 Myotis brandtii
TGGGGGCTGACACTGTGTGGTCATGGGGAGAGGGCAGTCCTCACTCAGGCAGATCATCACTCCTCATTAGGCCTTCAGGGAATGAAGGGGGCAGGGGCCTTTCACTGCCATAAAGTCAGAATGAACATGCAGGAAAAGAAATGGGAATGCTTGAATTCAGAAATAGTTTGGGAACAAAGAAGAGAAAACCAAAGAGGGACTTAATTACACAAAGGGCATCTGATCAAAAGAATCATAACCAGTATTTGTTTAACATCCCAGGGGACAGAACTAGAAATAAAAAGCAGGTATGGAGGGTAGCTGGACTATAATGCTATCTTCCCAGGAGAGTTTGCTTCTTAGGAAGAGCTATTAACAGGCCAGGTCACCCACGGAGGTTGTAAAATTTGTCTCTTTAGGACTTTCAAAATAGCTCCAATTTGTGTTTGCCTGGGAGTGGGCTATAAAATGACAGGAAAGTGCACTAGTTAGCCTTTCAAAGTTTTTCCCAATCAAGTGTTATGTCTCCTTTTAATGGAATTAATTTAGCCCAAATTTATTGAGAATGGTTAAGATCTGGGTGGTTTTTGTATGGTCTCTGGCCCTTATGCCTTCAATTTCTTATTCCCTGTGTTTGAGATACTCCCAGGCCCATCTCTCTCCCTTCAAAAATCCATACTTGACTGCCCAGGTCTCAAGAAACCAGCCAGGCCTTGACATTCTGAAATAGTTACAGTCTTTGCCATACACTTAAGCAACTGAACATAAACTATTTTGTATTCTTTATTGTTGGCCGAGTGTTGGTTT
>NW_005306786.1:0-786 GCF_000412655.1 Myotis brandtii
TGGGCACCTTTCATATTCTTAATAACTTTTTTGTGTGTGCTCTAAACACGTTCATTTTAAAATGTCTAAGACACACACAAAAAATACTTTAACCCTTAGTAGATAGTCAGAGAGACTAACCAAATATAGTAAAATAAGAGACAATACTCCTTGATTGCAATTTAATGATGATAGAAAGGTCAGGTTAGATGTGAAATACTTTGTTCTTATTTTGAGAGGTTTTTAGGTAATCATGAGACAGGACAAATCATTTTACATTCCTGCCTCTGTGTTCATATCTAGGGGCTCAACTATGAAGTTGCTTCCAACTCTAATGTTTTACGAGATCCTGGAACTCTAAGCTCTTTGTGAGAGTTTAGAACTCTGATCAGCTTGCCAGGAATGACCTGCTCCTGGCAAAAGTTAAAAGCAGTTTCCTATCAGCTGGAGAGAATTAAGCAGGGAATGCTCAGGATACAGAGGACAATGTTGAAAGGAAACTGACACCTAGACTTGGCAGGCCAATTAGGAACCAGTAGGAGCAGTGAGAGGAGGGATGCTGAGAATGTGAGTCCTGCAGATGAGATCATTGTTCTGCTCTCTTGGACAACAGCAATGTTTAGGGAACAAGTATATCTACTTTGTTCTTAAGTATTGGGATATTTTGAATTCTACGTTATATGTATATCTCTTTACCTGTAGTAAAAGTTGATGGTAATTAAAATATATACTATTAATTCAACAGTTGCATATGTGTTTGAAATGACTAGTATAATGGTATTATAGTTATATTTTTAAAGAAAAAGT
>NW_005306787.1:0-786 GCF_000412655.1 Myotis brandtii
GAGTGACAGTTAATTTACATATTATTCTTTTATTAGGTAGGATTGATAGTAAACACAACATCAGCTCCCAGGCAGGCAAGGTGTGTGATGTATTGCATAGATTATTTCACTTAATCCTTACAATAACTCAAAGAAGTAGAAAGTAGTCCCCCTCCCCCACCTTTACAAAGGAGGAAACTGGGGGAGAGAAGGAGAGATGTAAAATAGTTTGTTTTAAAAAAAACACACACAATAGCTGTCATTCAAATACAGGTGGTCCTGTTATTGTGCCCTCCATCAAGTAGCATCTAATTACTACTTGTGCACCTACCGTCTCTGGGCAGCTTTGACTATGGAAACCTCTTCCTTCACTCACATCGAGGGCATGTACGCCTTCCACGTGGAAGCCCTTTGTATTTTAAGATATTTCTTTTGTCTGTATGGGAATTTTCCTCCTGCAGGTTCAACAGCGCGTCTCCCCTCGGCATCTGCATCATGCTCTTCTGACCACACCCAAGCTTTCTCTCCCCTTTCACACTGGGGTACAAAGGTGGATGCAGTTCTCCATCGATGGTCCTCTCCCCAGGGCAGGGCCCGCTGCCCACCTCAGCCTGTCCTGAGGGCCTAGCACAGCCAGGCAGAGCATGTCTCTGAGCCTTGGCTTTCCTCTTCCGGGGCAAAAACATATGGCTAACTGTTTCCGTGGGCACTCAGGAAAATCACAGACGAGAAAGTGCTGAGCACAGTGTTTGACTCCGTTAGGATTGGAAGAAGTGAGGTCGAGTCCCCTGATGTATGGAGAAAACC
>NW_005306788.1:0-786 GCF_000412655.1 Myotis brandtii
TTACCCTTTTATTATATAGGATAGAGGCCCAGTGCGTCGGTGGGGGCCAGCCGACCTGCCCTGATGGGGGCCCCAGATCAAGGTGGTGGTCTCACTGGGGGTGGGGCTGGCCAGGGCAAGGGGCCATGGGCAGTTTGCAGGCTGGCCACACCCACGATAGGGGTGGGGGGTCCACTCTGGAGGGTGGGCCCGGCCAGGGCGAGGGGCTGCAGGAAGTTTGCAGGCTGGCAATTCCCCCGATCAGGGTGGGGATCCCTGCTGGGGGGCAGGGTCTGCTGAGGCAAGGGGCCACAGTCGCTCTGGCCTCTGGTCGTTCTGGTCATTCCACCGTTTCGGTCTCTGGGCTTTTATTATATAGGAGATTTAAAAGTAGGTTTTTAGGAGAATTAAGAACTTTGGAACAGGAATAAGAAGAACAAATTAGAGAGGGAAGTTGGTGATAGTGCATTTCCAAAAGGCTAGAAGCAGCTCTTGCTACTAGGATGACAAATAAGTCCTAAGGAAGAAGAATTAAAGGCCAGAAGCCATCAAGAACTATCTGGCCCAGCAGAGACAAAGAGTCATCTCTAGAACTCCTATTCTTAAGACCAAGATTCAAGAGCAGCAAAACCATGCTGATGACCATCCCCACTCATGAGCGGCACCATAGAGTGGGCCTCAAGGGGAGGGGGAGCAGGGTGCTTGGAAGTGAGATCCAACCTCTAAGTATTAAGTGTGTTCTCCCCGAGAAGGTACTGGTAGGTTGCCGCCCATTCATATGCTTCGACCAGTATTGATGGAGGGTTT
>NW_005306789.1:0-786 GCF_000412655.1 Myotis brandtii
ACTTTACTCGCTTTATGACTCTAAGTACCTTGTCTTCATTATCTGTATTATAGCATGTTCATCAAAGGGGAAGCCAATTGGGCACGTATACAAAAATGTGACTAACCTAGCATTGTACTGGGGTGTGACATGAGTCTGTTATTCTGAAATTACATAATGAAGACGTCTGTTGCAAAGCCTTGATTAATGCTTGGAAATAATCTTCTTTGTTTTTCAGATTCCTGGAGTCACTCCACTTCTAGCTCATCTAACAAGTTGAGGCCAACTAGCTGTGAGCTTATTACCCATGGATAAAGGCCAGTAGTCCTCTATAGAGAAAAGGTTATAATTGGAAATTCTAGGCTCTGGGACAGTTAAAATTGAACTTGATTTCCAGCTTGCTCCCTTATTCATCCCCTTTATCTCTGTTTAGTGACTAACTTGCTGGGAGCCAAGGCTCTTAGTGTAATTTTAAAATATTTATCATCAAATTATATTTCTCAAACAGATGAAATGCCCAAATACATTTCCTATACTAAGTCAATGAGGTTCACTTTCCTTTGGAAAGGAATCTTTCAGTAGAAAGGAGAACAGCTTACCTAAAATAAGATAAAAAGCTATTTAGAAATTTTATGGACTTTAATTACCCACGAGTCCAAGACATTGGCTTGATATGGGTAAATTCAGACTTAGACTAGTCTCTCTCTCCCCATGTAAGTCTGTTAATTTACCTCCCATTTGCCAATAGGGATTCCTGAGATAGGGTCCCGACAGGACTAGGTACCACACTATGTATTCTCCTGTTTG
>NW_005306790.1:0-786 GCF_000412655.1 Myotis brandtii
ACATAAGAATTAGCTGATGTTATTACAGAGCCATTAGTTATTTATGCCAACTCACTGAAGAATTGAAAATGAGCTAACAATTACAGATAAAAAGATATGTGTATATTACATTTATAAAATACAATATATATCTCAATTTTAAAATGTGTTTGGAAATTATATACTGATTACCCTAATTTTAAATTTCCTGGATACTAAAATAAAACAGCAGGTAATCATTTCACTTGCAAAATAAACAAATTTGAACAAAACATGTTTGAAGAAAACTAATCCCACCAGTAGAGTATATAACATATTACACACCCACAAGGCAAAATATTAAGGGATATGGAGTTATATTTCTACCATTACATTCTTTTCAACTGTATATCACAAAATCTCAGTACTGGTAGAATCTCTCAATATCACCTTGCCAAGTTTCAATCACTCAATCAATTTTGGATTCATTTCAGTACTTTCTTCACTGAGTGAATATTCTGCCAGTGCTTGGAAGACTAGCAAACACCAAGTAGGAGATATTGTCCCAAAGGCCTGTCTGTTGATAGCTCTTTCTCTATGTTATGTTGAAACATGTCTCCCTACAGACAGTTGAGGACAGATCTTTTCTGCTCTGTGAACATCTGTCTAACAGGCAGAATGTTTTGAGGTCACAACATATGATTTAGTACTTCAGTCAATGACTTGCAAGTCAGAATGAATATATATACTCATTAATCTTGCACAGAAAAAGTGTAAATAGTAGAATTCATTACATGTAGTGTGTTGTTGATGTGATGCAGTGACTGT
>NW_005306791.1:0-786 GCF_000412655.1 Myotis brandtii
TATGCCACCCCAAAATATGCCACTTGGGCATAAAGATTATTTTGACCTAATAGCACTTAAAAAACAGCCGATGCGATGCAAGATGGGTACTCTGACCCCTCCTCCTTTCTTCCTGAAAGAAGGAGATAAAACACCACATGGAAGATGTCCATTCTTATCACCAAAGATGAGAAGTCAAAGTATAGAAAAGTCTGTACAAACAAGCTTGTTACTCTAACCCTTATTTTCCTAATTACTTTCTCACCATTTTCTGCCCTAGCCCTTTGTTTTGTTATGCTTGCAGAATTTACTACCTTCTCTCCAATTCAGTATATAAATGTTCACCTCAAATTGGATCTTTGGGTCTTCATTTCTTTATTTTAATATAAAACTTATATTAAATAAATTTGTATGCTTTTCTCCCTGTAATCTGTCTTTTGTTACAGAAGCCCCAGCCAATGACTTAAAAGGGTAGAAGGAAAGGTTAGTGGTGAAAACATTTTTACAAAGGGTCATTCAGAAAAATAATAATTAGTGGGTCTCATTTTTTCTATTCAAAATAAAAATAGTTTTATTAAATCCTAGAAGGAATAAGTTTACATATATAGTACAAATTATACTGCTGACCTTATTAAATAAGTGAAAGTCAATGAGAAAATTTGCAGAGCCTTTTAGACAATGAAATGTTAAAAAGCCAAGCACGTTTGAGGAAGAATCAGAATTTACATTTTAATCTTTCAACCCTTATATTTATAAAGTGCCTTAGAGTTCACAAATGATGGCCACATGTTCACTCTCATTTAATAT
>NW_005306792.1:0-786 GCF_000412655.1 Myotis brandtii
TTTTGCTCTTCTAAAGATAATTGCAGTTGTTGGCTTTTCTTTCCTAGTAAGAGTTAATTATGTTCTGGAAATCAGCTTAGTTTGCTTTCTTTGCGTCCTAAACTAGCTGATATTGTAGAAAAATCTATGATTTTCTAGATTATCTAACTTTTGCATTTCAGGGTGGGAGCAGTTATCTCTTGGGACTCTCTATAACCTAACTGGAAAAGGAAGTCCAAGAAGTTAGACTTTTTAAGAAAAATAAAGCCAGGAAATTCTTTTTCTTAATCTACATTCAGCCTTGTTATAATTTCCCCATGGGCAAGATCAAGGAAGCAAAAGCAGCATATGTTAATGTTTCAAAAATATGATTATGGCCCAAAGATTAAAGATACAAAGAAATGCTCTCTTCTAATTAGTTGAAGTTCATAAAAGTTTATATTCTTAGAAAATATGAACTTTAGAGTGGTTTGCTTGAATGGAGAGGGGAACTGCTGGACTTGTTATAAAGAGGACAAGTGTGAGTAAGTAAAATACAGATTTCTGAGAGTCTTACATGCAAAGTACTAAACATGTGGCATGTGGGTCATAGAATTTTTTCAATTAATAAAGTCTCAATCCATGTTTACTAAGAATATGTATGCTGTTTACTAAAAAGTATGTGAAACCAGATATAAATATAATAATTACATTGGCTGAATTGAGAAATACTTTTTTCTACATTTGGCTTTTCATACCACACTAAATAACAAGAGAAAATAATCATGTTAGTGGTATCTATACTAATAAAAGGGTAATATGCTAATT
>NW_005306793.1:0-786 GCF_000412655.1 Myotis brandtii
TGTAAAACTTTAGACAATAAAAATAAATAAATAAAATTTTAAAAATGTGGTCTATGAATCACTTTCATCAGACTTGTCTAAGGAACTTGTAAAAAATTCAAATTTGTAAGATGCTTGTCATTCCAAACCTACTGCTGTTAACAGAATTTCTGCAGGTTAAGACCCAGGCTTATTTAGTCTCAAAAAGTATTTCAGGTAGATTCTTTTGCACTAAGGTCTAAGAACCACTGAAGAGTTCAGCTGTGTACTATACATATAAGAAAGACCAGTATAGAACTTTGTGGTGGGAGAAGCAAGTGATTGTCTCCAATTCTAATTAGTATAGCAATAATAGTGTCATATTTTGCAGAGCTCTAAACTATAATAAAGACTGGGGGAAGAGGTGAGATCCCAGGGGAAGTCACAGTAGAATATTCTGTTCACTTATATCTGAGGGAGTTCCAACCTCATAGGGATAATTCTTTCTCAGTTGCAAGATCAATCAGACCCTTCATCCCAGTGGACTGTACCTGGCTTGTATTCCTCCAAAAAATACTCAGAGAATGTTCAGTCAACTCTACTTTCTGCCTACCATCTCTCCTGTTGTTTGGTTTATTTAGCTACTCAGTGCCTTTTCCTGAAAGTATTTTGACCTTCCCTTGTTGAGCCATGACTTATACCAAGTACAGGATGGGGCAAAAGTAGGTATACAGTTGTTTTGTATGGAAAATAGTACAATAATCCTACATAATAAAAGGCTAATGTGCAAGTTGTCCCCTCCACCAGGAGTTCAACCAGGAGTTCGAC
>NW_005306794.1:0-786 GCF_000412655.1 Myotis brandtii
TGTTTGAGTTTTATGAAAGGCCACTAAGAGAAACCAGCTTATGATAGCCATAGTCATACAAACACACTTTAGAACCTCCCAAAGTATTGAACACACTTTAGATGCCTAAAAATGAATTCTAGGTATCTGTAACTCCATACCATATTTCAGGTATATTCCCATCTCTCTCTAACCTTGTTCAAAGAAAGCCTCTCAGAAGAGTTTCTTTACATTTGCTCATTCCTTTCTCAGCAACTCTTCACTCTTAAACCTACAGTGTGGCTCTATCCTGAAGCATGGCCACAATGTGTCATTTACTTGGCAATCTACTCTTGCCAAGGTCATTCAGAATGTCCAGGATGTTAAATATGTCTGACTAGACCTCCTAACAGCATTTGACAAAGTGTGCTACTCCTGCCTGCTTGAAACATTTTTCTTCTTGGCTTTAATGACACCAGACTGGTCATAGCACCCATATCAACCATAGCGAGATTTATATATTCTTCTTTACCATGGTTCTAATTGTCTTTTTCTACTTCTATTTATATCTATGCCTTGTTTGTGAGATACCTTAAATCCTCCTGGGAAAGAGAATCTATATAGTTAAAATAAAATATTAAATATGCAATCAACAATATTGGCTACCTTATGGTTAAAGAATGGCAATATATAGCACAGGGATTATAGTCAATAATATAACTTTGTACAGTGACAGATAGTTATAGACTTATAATGGTTATTATGTTGTAAGGTATATAAATGTAAAACCATTATGTTATATACCTGAAACTAATATAATATTGTGTC
>NW_005306795.1:0-786 GCF_000412655.1 Myotis brandtii
GTTTCATTTGGTGAACAAAAATCTGTAACACTTTTAATAAGAAATTAGACACTTTTCTGAAGCAACTATTGAGCACCAAGAATGTGGCACTGGTAAATGAAAGACTTGTCCAAACAACAACAAAAAGTATTGTTTCTTTTATACATTTCCCTTTGGTATTCTTCAAAATTTATGAGTTTTAATGGATAGCAGATAAAATAAATATATTTGAATATTCAATCAAAACACTAAATCAAATGTAATCATTTTCTCTTGTTTCTATAACACGTTACCACAAACTTAGTGGCTTAAAAACATCACTTTATTCTCTTACAGCTCTGGAGGTCAAGAACACGACATGGGTCCTCATAGCATGAAAATCAAGGTCCTGGAGGTTTCAGGTGGACAATCCATTTTCTTGCCCTTTCGACGTGTAAGAGCTGCCTGCATTCCCTGCTTTGTGGCCCTGTTCCTCCATCTTCAAAGCTCACAATGCACAGGTCCACCTCTCCCTGATCCATTTTCTGTTGTCACACCCACATCTGACCACAACTGGAGTTCACTGATTTTAATGACTCATGTAATTGGAATGGGCCCACACAGATAATCCAGAGTCATTTCAGCATTTTAAGGTCTGTAATCTTAATCACATCTACAAAGTCCCTTTTGTCATGCAGAGTGACATGGCCAGGTGTTCCAGGCACTAGAGCCTTCATTCTGCCCACCATAGTAGAGTATAGTATCTGCTTAATAAATAGTCCTCCATGTCAACAATATAAATTGAACCATAACAAATATTAGTTTCCC
>NW_005306796.1:0-786 GCF_000412655.1 Myotis brandtii
CAAACTTTACTTAAAAAGTGCATAGGCATATGAAAAGTGCCCACTGTGATACTGTGATTTATAGTAAGAAATATATATATTTGAGTTTGACCCCATTCATGGCACATATCATCTAAATCCTTGGAATTTACTAAGTGTGCAGAGCAATAAGGGTTGTCTTTTGTTACATTATTGAGATGACTTTTGGAAGGCACCTAAGGATGACAGCTGGTCACCAGAGGAACCAGCCATGTAACTAAAGGGTAAGAACTTTCAGTCCCATACTCTCCTCAGTGAAGGGAATGGGGGTGCTGAAGGTTGAGTTCAATCACCAATGGCCAATGATTTCAGGAACTGGCTCATGCAGTTATGAAAGCTGACAAGCTCCTAGCTCCTAGTAGAGTGCCTTTAAAATAGTAGTTACTTAATAAATTTTGGTTTCCTTTTTCTTATTTTAGAACTACTATTGGTAAGGAAGATTAAAACCATGAACCTGCTCTTATTCCTTTCACCCTGAGCAAATTTCATGGGATTCATTTCATAGGTTTTTGACCCTCCTAAGTACTACACCCTTTGATCCTCATTCCTCATTCTCACTCTCATGCCCTCCCTCCTAGCACACCTCTAGCTCCAGGACTTGTGAACTGGCAGGAAGAACTAGCATTCATGGTGAGATAAAAGGGGACTGAGGATCTGACTCTGGAAACTGAACCTCTCAGCTATCAAGAGGCCTGCCAGTAACAGCTAAGTATGGAAGTGAGAACTTTTTAATGTAAGACCCTTGAAAATATTCATTCTTTTTTTTTT
>NW_005306797.1:0-786 GCF_000412655.1 Myotis brandtii
TGTAGAGTTTCCTTAGTTGCAAACCTGGGAGAGGTATTCCTTATTCCAATCAATACATTACTTCAATCCATGCATTATTGGTTAGAATAAGGAAGACGTATCTTTCAGTGTCCTTTTCGTCCAGTGCCTCAGTAGTTAAGAAAAGGTACTGGACATTAATAAGAGTAAAATACGAGGGCTTGCTTGTTCTAAGCCAGACCTTTCTCAGAATCATCTGGAGAACGTGTTAAAATGCAGACTCCTGGGCTCCAAACCCCAGAGTTACTGATTCAGTTGGTGGGAGAAGGAGCCCCAAAATGTGCATTTCTATCAGGCTTCCAGGTAATGCTGATGCTGCAGGTCAGGGCACGTCATTTCGAGTAGCACTGGCCTAGAACACAGTGATGACACCAAGTTGTCATCTACATCCAGTGCAGTGAGCAACATGCAGACAATAACCTGGGGTTTTCGAGCTCATAGGGAGCAGTCAATGCAATGGGTGCGTGCATAGCTGAATCCTCAAGGAAGCAGGGATGGCCCCTTCTCCCACGTTAGTTACAGAGAGTGTGGTTGTTAACCAAACTATTGGCTAATTACCACCTTGGCGGGAAGCATCCCAGGTTAGTGCTATGGGCTACTGGCCACTAGGGGGAGCCAGGACTGAGGGGCTGAGAAGAGGAAAAATACTGGAGAGGGTGAGCAAAGCCCTTCAGAGAATGCTGCAGCTCTCCGTGTGGAGCCGCACACGCCACTGCAATCTCCATGGGCGCAGGCACCATCAAGAACTAGGGTTCAGCGGGGAGGGGG
>NW_005306798.1:0-786 GCF_000412655.1 Myotis brandtii
GGTTGGGAAGGGGGGTACACTGCTCTCTGAGGAGGGTGCCTGTCTCTGCTGCCCTCCTTACCACCATTTCTACTGCCACCTTCTCCTCTTCCTCTTCTCCTTCCCCCCTTACGCCACCTTGCTTGCTTCCTCATCACCTTGTCTCCTCCTTTCCACCACCTCTTCCCTCCCTCCCCCACTTCCAGCTCTCTCAGCCTGTCTGAGCATCCTGTTTTTCTAACCCCACCCCTGGCACTCATGGAGGGTGGTGGCAGGAGGGAGGGTATCGAGGAAGGACCATTGCTCTGAGTTTCTGTCTTGGCTCTTTGCTTTGTTTGGCTCTGGGTTGCAAGGCAGTGACTGCAGGTTGGCCAGGTCCAGCCCTCCTTAGCCCCTGGCACCCTTATCCCATGGTGTCCTGGGTGGTATTAGAGCTTCCTTCTGCCTTCACCCACATTCCAGTTGCTGGGTTTCCACCATCAAGCAGTAAACTGTCCCCAGAATTAAGACCCAGAATCCTTTTAAAAGGAGACCAGGGCACTGATGTTTTTCGCTGGCCATGGCCTCTTTGGTGGTTTCCAGACCAAATTCCCCTTCCCGCCCTTGGATCACCAGGGTGGACACGTTTGCTGACATGCTTTTCTTTTAGGTGGTGAAAAGGCAGCAGAGTTTTAAAAGCATTAAAGGTAAATCTCCCCCGGGAAGGCAGGGGGTCTCCTGACCATCGTGATGGGGATGGGGAGACTTCTCTTATCCCAGGTGCCTGTAACACACAGGCATCCACAGACTGGCACACATAGCACTTCT
>NW_005306799.1:0-786 GCF_000412655.1 Myotis brandtii
TGAACCTGTCCAAACGCTGTAGCTGCTCTCCACAGGACATGTCTGTCTGCTGATGGCGGTAATCTAGTAAAGAGGGAGAGGTTGAAGATTCAAGAGAGGGAGAGATGAGAAACAAAGGGACAAGGTCCTTGAGAAGGTGAGAGGGAATCTGAGTCAGGGCATGAGTGGAGGGTTGACCTTTGAGAGGAGAGGGGGCACCTCCCCACTGAAAAGGGAGAGAAGACAGGCCTCTGTTAGTAGATTTATAAGTTAGGCTTCCCTTTTTCTAATACAGTAGAAAGTCAGATCCCCAGCTGAGAATAACAGTAGAGGTAAGGGTAGAGAAGGGTGAGAAAGAGGAGCAGGTCTGAACCAACCATGACTCTCTTCCTCTTTTTCTTTTTTCCTCCATGGGCCAGCCTTGTCCCTGGTCTGGGGCAGTCTTTTGATGACTGGTATAATGATTGGCCTTGGACTCCTTGGCTTAGGTTATGAGGTCTTAATTGCTAATAGCAGACCGAGAATGGGCATGGAGTAATTTTCTCATACCAGGTGAAAGTAAGTTCCTGCAATTTTCCCGCTGTACCTCAGCATCACCTATTCCTACCCTTTTGCTGATGACGGCAGGAAAGAAGAGGCAGAGCTATAGGTGAAATTTGGAAAATTCAGTGAAATAAAAATGAGGCCATCCAGATCCTGAAATATTGTGACAGAGAGAAGCAGATGTAGTAGGTAGTTCTGAGGTCTCTGGACATCCATTGGCAAAGCTTCCAGGGCCTTTATAAGACTTACTAGAGGCTCAATGCC
>NW_005306800.1:0-786 GCF_000412655.1 Myotis brandtii
TTTTTTTTAAAAAAAGAAAGAAACACATCTGAAAGAAGGTGGAGCAAGCAGGAGCTAAAGGTGTCTACAGACCATGATGCAAGTCTGGCACCCGTGAGAGGAGAGAGGCCAGGAAGGGTAATTGGGAAGGAGGAACCTCAGACAGCGTAGCAGATGTGAGAAATTCTCAGTGAGACTGAAATTGCCCCAGAACAAACATTGCCATTTAGAAGAGTCCTGTGTTGGGTAAGCCCTGGTAAACCTACCTGGCTCAGCCATTGGCAGGGTGCATCCTGGGAGGAGCATGTCATCTGCATTCACAACATGGAAGCTCTGAAGGAGGACACCTGGAAGTAGCCCACCAACTACTCTTCTCAGAGGAATTTCTCTTGCTTTAATCTGAGAGGAGGACATTCTTGCCTGTCAAATACTATTTCAAATTCTCAGGAATAAAATGTATTCACTATCTAGCATAATAGTAAGTCAAGAAGTAAACGAGGCTGAAGACTTTGTGTATTCACCCAATAAATGATGTCATTAATTTTCTGATTGATTCTAAGTATTCTCTGCTGTTGTCTTTTTCACCTTCATCCTCAATACTGTAACAAAAATGTCTGCAGAAGTTTGGGGGCATCATTTCCAGCTACAGTAATATCCAGAAGACTAAGAGTGTGTTTTCTCCCATCTCTCCGAGGAGTCTGTAAGATTTCCCCTCATTTGGCTTCATACTGAATTGAGTCATGTGCCTATTTTTGTTTTAATCACTGGCAAGGAGAATCGGGCTACACTTAGGTTAATCACATCAGA
>NW_005306801.1:0-786 GCF_000412655.1 Myotis brandtii
AGAACAATTCAGAAATTATATAACATCCTTCCAGTCACATTTTAATTAAAGATGCTATTGCTTTGCTATCTACCTTGATTATAAACCATTTACAGCACAATGGAAATAACTTGTTATTTAGAAATTAATATTTTATCCAAACTCTTAACACATCTCTGTCTTTGTGTTATTGATATAATTATGTTTTAGATCATATGGAAAGCACTGGGGAAAACAATAAACAAAATCCAGTCCCTACATTCAAGGAGTTTAAAGTCTAGTTGATGGACTCATAAATTTAATTCATAAGCTTGATTATTTCCTCAGTATTGATATAAGCAAACAAGCAACACAAAAACTCACACATTTGTTGAAGGGTAGGGATTATATAAATCAATTGATTACATTTTATTAGGAGTTGGTTTTGTATGCACTTATTAGACATGCCTATAATGGATTAGCCAAATGCAAGTTTATTTTAGCATAAGAAGGCTCTTGAATGTCATCAGTGTTCCAGGATTCCCTTATGTTTCTGCTACTATGTCATCTCTACTATGTGACTTTCATCTCTGAGTTCATTTCAGGGTTATAAAGATGTCACTCCACATCCAAGATCACATATGTATTCCAGACAAGAAGAAAAAGAAAACACCAGAAAGACAGGGCAGAGACTATATCAAGAGAACAAAGCTTTCACAGAAATCTCCAGCACAATTTTGATTTGCTTTCATTGGCCAGAACCATACTTCATTTTCACTCCTAAATGCAGGGGCTCCTAAGCTAGGAATAGTGCGACACTAAGCAAAA
>NW_005306802.1:0-786 GCF_000412655.1 Myotis brandtii
ACCAGTGTGGTCATAATGCAATCTCAGGATGGGGGCTGGTTACTAAAGGCGAAGGTCACTGGGAGAGGGGGCGAGAGAGAGAATGATGGACTGAATACTGACATGGCAGTGGGGGTGTCAGGAGATGCTGAGGAGGCTGCATCCACCAGCCTTGGTGTTGACTGGCTGTGCCCAATAAGGGGCAAGAAGGGGTGATGCCCAGGTTTCTGACTTGGGCTATTGATCCATTCACAGAGATGATCCAAATGGGGTGGGGGTGGCAGGAGGAGGGAAGATTTGGCAGCAAGGGAGAGGTGATTTGAAGTGCTTAAGGCTCCCCAGGATCCAGTAGTGATGACAGGCAGGTAGGCCCACTAAAGCATGGAGGTGGAACTGCTGATGTAGACCTAGGTGGCTACCGGAGGCCTGGAATGGATGAATGAGCAGCACAGAAGGGGCAGGGGCAGGATGGATCCCTCTCAGATCACCTGGCATGGGCGGCCTCCACTACTATAATCTCCACAGTGCCCTGTACTTCCCAATCCTAACACTCACTTTATTGTAATTATTTACTTGTCTGATGTTTTCTTTTCTCTACAGAACTTATCACCATCTACAATTAAAATTGCCTTTCTTTGTTTCCTTGTTCATTGTTTGCTCTCCAGCCTCAGGAGGGCTGGTCCCTGTCCTTCCTGCTCAGGGCTGTCTCTGCACTGCATTTACTGACTGCTCTGAACGGCCCATTCACGGGCCTGACTGGTAGCAGGTGACAGGCTCACAAGACCCACAGGAAGATGGATTTCCTTG
>NW_005306803.1:0-786 GCF_000412655.1 Myotis brandtii
AAAGTAACTGTGTAGACTTCTGCTTCTGGCCAGGATGGAGTAGCAGGAACCAGACTTACCTTCCTACCCCAAACAACTAAAAACCTGGAAAAAAATATATGAAACAAGTAAAAAACAATTTTCTCCCCTTGAAAAAGTGCACCTCTATCACACGAGAGCTTTTCCTTAAGACAGTCATTGTTCAACATACATGTCCAAGGGTATCTTTGTTTGGGCCCATATGTCGGCCACGCCTGGTGTCTGCAGTGCGATAGGTAGGACTGCTGGTTGCGGACAGTAGGTTCGCAGTGGAGATGGAGGGCAGCACGGGCAGTGCAGAGATTCTGAAGTTCAGATGGGTCCTTGTATTTGCCATCATAACCCGAATCCCCAACTCATTTCCCTTCTGCCTTAGAATCACGTTCCACATACTTTTCGGCAATGGGGCCTTCAGAAGAGCATTCTGTGAAAACCCAGTTTGTTCCGGAAGAAGGAAGGCTGTGTGAGTCACAGGACTGAGGAGTGGGAGTTAGAGATGAAGATGGGTTCAGCCTCATCGGGGTTTATGATGCTTGCTAGGGCGTTTTCAGCGAAGAGGCTTCTGTTAAAGTCCAGGAGGATGTGGCCACTGGCCTAGACATTGGCATTAACTTTGACTTCTTATTTTATTAATTGAAACAAATGTATGGTCAAGTTCTAAATAGAAGTTTCAGGAATCTCTATAATTATACTATCAAAAATATTTTGTATATGTTTTCCCTTGTGCTTGGAACACCTACTTACCTTACCTGGCATTTCAAGATTCAG
>NW_005306804.1:0-786 GCF_000412655.1 Myotis brandtii
CCCCGGTCGCTCCCTTTCCAGTTCCCCTTCAGCCACAACTGTGCACTGATTTAATGGTTGCTTTGTGTTTACACGACACCTCTAGGTGTGTGGTCTGTTTCCTATAATTAAACACTAAATACGCTGAGGGCAAGGACTGCGCCTCCCAAGCGTTCTTTAAGTAGGTCCCTTGCTTTGCCCACAGGCCTTGATCCAAAGAAGCGCTTAATTTGCGTGCCTGCCTGACCCATTCATCCACTCAAGGGTGCATCCCGGTCCTTCCTCGTCCCAACACCACGTGTTGCCAAGGCTGGAAAGCCTCCTCTCCTCCCTGCCTCCACTCTGCCCCCTACAGTCCATTCTCCCATCTGACCTGGATCTCCTTACTCCTCTGCTTAACCTCACCAAATATGTCCCCATCACACTCAGAATAAAACCCAAATTCTTAACCACTGCCACAAGCTCCTGTGTAAAGTGGCTCCTGCCTCCCCTTCCTCACCATAATTCTGTACTGGCCTTCTCTCCTCCCCTGCAGCACCCCAAACTTCCTTCCAGAGGGAACCTTCCATGTTCCCCAGCTCTGATGATCATCTTTTCAGCTCTCAGGTCTCAGCTCAAATGTCACCTTCTCAAAGACCACTTTCGTGATCCCCTTAACCAAAGCAGGTCACTCTCTATTCCCTTAACCCTGGGTTAGAAATTTTCTTGTTTACCATTTTGTTGACTGTTTATTATCTGCGCCACCCACATTGGAGTTTAAGCTCCATAAGGGCCCTGACCCATGTGGTTCAGTTGGTTGGAGCATTC
>NW_005306805.1:0-786 GCF_000412655.1 Myotis brandtii
AATAAAAGTATCTTCAGTAAATTTCAGTGTATTAGTCCTGCTTCAATAATTCAGTTTATTAGTCCTGCTCCAATTTTGAAAAGAGCTGATCAATGAAAAAAGAGGCAAACACTGAGAGAAACCAAATGAGCAAACATGGTATTTATTTTAGAAGCTCAGTTCTATTATGTTAAGATGGCTTTTAAAAAGAATTGTGTGGAAAAAACTATCCTTTGTTTTAAGCTTTACAATTTACTTTAAGAAATGAGTAGAAAAAGAAGAAGTACTTTCAAGGTTAAAAAATGTATGGAAGAGGTAGATTTTCAGAATTCAAAATAATTCTTGTTGGGTCCTGGGTTTTCATTGTTGTTGTTGGTTTTTGTTGTTGTTGGTTTTTTAATCTTATTAGGGACAAAGAGAAGGTATATACTGAGCTATTTAGTTTTACTTTGCTTGATTTATAAATTTTTTTGTGATTTTCATTTAACATGGAGGATTTCTTGTTACATATTCCCATAGAAATCATTAAGATAATGCTGTATATTTGGAGTGAAATAGCAAAGGTTGTTAATTGGTCAATGTTGATAGTTTATTTTCATAAATCATGACCCCATTAACTAAATATTCTCTTCCTAAATAACAGCAATTTTAGACCTAAATTATCTAAATAATTGACTCAATTTTTCATTTTAGCTTGGCATTGTACACTCAACCTTTGACTTAAAGATGAATATGAGCTTTTGTAAATTTAGCTGACATTACTAAATTACTTATTTTCTTAATGATTTTTATCTAATTAGAGTCTTA
>NW_005306806.1:0-786 GCF_000412655.1 Myotis brandtii
GATCCTACGGGTGTTGGATGATACAGTTGCCATGCTCTGCAGCCCCGAGGCCTCTTGGGTCAGAGGCCACACGGAAGAGTCTTAACCTTCTCCCATCTGTTGCCTGTTTCAGGTTTGGAATTCCCTTGGGGACCTAAGCCCTTCAGGGAAGTCATTGCAGGGCCCTTGCTTAGAAATAATGGGCAGTCCCTGGAGAGCAGCAGCCTGGAGGGGTCTCACGTGGGCGTCTATTTCTCCGCACACTGGGTGAGTGTTTGCTCCTCTTCAGCCCAGACAGAATGAAGCAGGGAGGTCCCACCACAACCAGCTGTGATTGGCTCCCGGAGGTGTGACTGCCGGGGCATAATTTCCTGGCGTCCTTCCTTTCTCCTGTGCCCAGTGCATTGTGATTGGCAGGCAACAAGTGCTTATTATTATGAATGATAATAGCAGCAAGAAAATGACTTCTTTTGACTGGTCTAAACAGACAGCTTTCTTAGGCCATTCTGGTGAGGCTTCTCATGGTCTCTGCGGGGGTTTGACTGCTGCCGGCTGGCCGGCTGGGAGGGGCGGGAGGAGCCTGTGCTGGATGCGGCCATCATGCTTGTTTCTGCCTCTTATGGACCAGGTCCTGCCAGCCCAACTCTGTGTGGGCCCTGCTGGCCTCCCGGCGATGGCAGGTGGCTGGGAAAGGGGACGCTGGAGGTGCAAAGTCACACCCAGGATCCTGTTCTTGTCTTTCAGTGTCCCCCTTGCCGAAGCCTCACCCGGGTCCTGGTGGAATCCTACCGGAAGATCAAGGAGGCA
>NW_005306807.1:0-786 GCF_000412655.1 Myotis brandtii
CTTTCTGAATTTATTTAAACTGAACTGTAATACTTCAAAGTTCAGGATCCATTTACATCATATCATTAGTTGTAGTCATTTTGAAACTTAAGGCAGAAGACGCTCTAAGGTCACTTGAAAATAATTCTGCCTGGGATGTAAATTAGAAGAAATGGCAAGTGATTTAAAGGCAATTTTAAAGAAAACCAGTAATGATGCTTCTTGGAGCTCCACTAAGTTGTAAAGATCTTCCACTGTGTTAATAACAGTGATAAATACAGTGTGTGGGCGGTTAATGTTAGATCACTCAAATACCCTTCAGAAAGCTTCACACATAAGAAAAGCCTAAAAGAAGTGGATGAAAGGGAAAACTATGTAATTGTGTTAGAGTAATGGGAGATGTTGGTTTGAATCTTTGCTCCAGGAAACAAAATTACTATCCTAGAAGCAATTCTGTTTTGTGCCTTCATCTTCCATCATGTGTTCCTTCCTGAAATAATTGCATCTGTCTCACAGCTGGGGTTGTGATGGTAACCCAGTCTCATCCAGAGCCTCTCTCCTGCTTAGGCACATTGGGAAAACACTCCAAAGGTGTTTGACTTACAGGAGAACTGAAAATGCATTCTTTCTAGTTACACAATAAGTTAAAGAGCATATGGAAAGGAAACTTGTTTAAATGTTTAAAAAGTGTGGTTTGAAATGTCTTTTTGGTACCACATCTCTCATGAAAAGTTAAAAAACTGCAGAATGTTAGACCTGAAAGGAGCATTATTTTACCTTTGCCTCATATGGTTGTGCATGGGTGCA
>NW_005306808.1:0-786 GCF_000412655.1 Myotis brandtii
GAAGGAATTGCTGGGAGGCTCTCTAACACCTGACAGGGCTTTGTGAGGAAGCGCACACCATATGTCATGGCACAGTGTGTTGTGAAGTCTCTGAGAACTATTGGGAACAGATGACCTCCACCAGGTAGGAGAAAGTTAGACTGTGCAGATGAACAGGGAGCAGATCCAAGAGGGCCTTCCAGGTTAGTCTTAGGAGGTTGCATTTCTTTCTAGGTAATAAGTAGGCGTAGCGATAAAGACATGAGTTGAGAAAGTGTTGCAGATACGATAGATAAGAGTTCTGAACTAGAATAGTGCCCATTAGAATAACTGGGAAGGAATGGGATGAGATACATTTGGAAAGTTCAAATTTGCAGACTAATTACATCTGGGAAAAGGGAGAAAGGAATTCACAGAGAAACTGTATAATGTTCATCCCAATTCCTAATCCCTGTCCTTCTGGCATAGGTTTGTGTGGTATGATTAGGATCTAAATGTAGTTTTGGAATCTTTCCATTTATAGGAAGTTTGCTTCTTCCTGAAGCTCATTTTTTTCTTCTTTACAATGTGAATAACAAACTTATGGGTTGAGAAGAGTGCCTCTAAAGTGCTCACATAGTGTCTGGCACATACTGGAAAGGTAGCTCACAAATGTTAGTTTTCTGACTTCACTTCCCACCCTCACCCTATTAGGAGAAAACGAACTAGCAAAGAATATCAAAATAATGATGCACCCTAGGCATATTGAAGTCAATTATGTTAGCTAAGTATCCCATTCTAGTATAATGGTAGAGTTACCAACTATAG
>NW_005306809.1:0-786 GCF_000412655.1 Myotis brandtii
GAGACTTTAAGTCTGTGGATTAACAAAGTTTCTCCTCTTCTGAGGGAGAGCATGAAGAAAAAGATAGTTGTATCATCTCTTTATATATAGAAACATTGAACTTTTAGGAATTTGCAGAGGGAAAAACACAATAAAAATATGTCAAAATATTTTTGTAATATTTATGTAAAATTTAAAATAATTACTGAATGTCTCCGGGGTCTTCCTATTCTATTAAGTGAGGTTGATAATGTCACTCATAATGGGAATTTATGAAGATTCAAAAAATATTTCAAGTATCTTTAATTGGTGCTCTAGTGCTATAACTAGTATTTTTGTTGATGCTAATTCATTATCTTAATTATATCCAATTTCCTATAAGGTTTGAAGACAAAGCATGAAGAAAAGTGTTTAGCACAACTTCACAGATGAAAATTATTAAGTGTATTTTCATAAATATATGATTTATACATGTTATAAGATAGTGTTTAACAATTTATTCAGCCCTCACATGCTAAAACTAACATGTATATTGTAATTTAAAGAATAATTAACATAGTATGTATAAATATCATTAAATTTCCTGTTTCTAAATCAGAAACACACTCAGCCCTCCAAATTTGAAAGCAAAGGAGTTTTAGTGTTAATGTGCAATGAAACTAAAGCTCTCAAATATTTCCTGTATATATTTGAAAATTAAAATATGCTTTCAATTTTTTAATACTTTTGAACTCTTGTGAGTGTTCATGAGCATTAGGGGAAAAGTATTGTTGAATTTATGGTTAAAGTATCATTATTTTTCTTAAG
>NW_005306810.1:0-786 GCF_000412655.1 Myotis brandtii
TTTTAGAAAAAAATAGTGTCTTATACACGAAAAAATACCGTAGTTTGCATGTAAAGGCATGCTCCTAGGTTAGTTGTTTGCCATCTCTAGGAATTAGTAAACCTTCAGAGGGGCAGTCCCTCCAGAATCAGCAAGACCCCCAAAAGCAAAGCATCAAAATATGCTATATAATAAAACATCGTTAATACAACCATGTGGGGCCAGGGCAGCCAGAACAGGCCTAAACCTAGAGGAGAAGAGCTTTCTGGGCAGAGGGTTCAGCTTATGCATGTACCAAGGCACGTGGAAAAGCATGCTTGTATTTCAGTATTTTTGGAGTCTGGAGTGAGAATGCAACATGAGCAGTAGGGCTGGGGGGTGGGGTGGAGTGCTGGGTAGGCAGGATCTCGTCCATGAAGTGTGCCTGGCTAAAGAATTTGGACTATATTTGAAAGGTAGTGAGGGATAACCGAAGGGTTTTACATAGGAGGGTGACAAATGATTTCAGTTTACTTCTGTTTGGTGAAAATCTATGCTACTAAATCTATACTACTTAAAAATTAATGAGGTTTCACATTTCGTCTTTGTAAGATAAACAACATGATATGTTTAGTACTTTCAATGGTTATGTAAGGAATATTTACTCGTTCTCTCCTATGGATTATAAATCCTTGGTGTTCTCTTTGCAGCATCCTCCAAGAAGGCAGGCAGTATAGCGGAGAGTACAGAGGGATAAGGCAGTAATTAGATGACCAATGTCCTGGTTGTTCTGTTGGTTGAGTCATCTAACTTCTCCAAAGAGAGACT
>NW_005306811.1:0-786 GCF_000412655.1 Myotis brandtii
TAATTATAATAAATAATCTTTGGTGAAATGTAAGCATTTTGAACACCTGTAAGAAGTATACATTGTATAAGACTTTAAATCCTGAGTCACCATCACTATACTAGAGATGGACAAACATGTTGAAAAAATGTAAGACCCTAAAAACAAACTTCTTAGCACAGTGAAGAATCAAAATTCTAAAAGTTAATACAGCTTTGAAATATAGCTGAGAATAAAAAAGGTCAGATGGCTTACAGATTATTAACAGCATTAGAAACAGGCTCCTGTGATGGCAAAAATAAATGCTGTTCCTACTTGTGGAAATCATAGGACAGAGATTGTTTGCCTAGTTTTTGACAAAGCTAAAAATGTGGTGTCAATAATGGTTGCTATGAAGAACTGGCCCAAAGCATCATTATTGAGCATAAAATTAAGTTTTTCTTAGGATCTGATCAAAGAAGCCTGAGATTTGTTAAGTAAGGAAGAGACAACTGATTATATGTCAAATATATTATGCTAACTTAAAAATTTTGCTTTTTAAATTTCTTATTTGCATTATATATAATCAATTAATTAGACTATTTTTATAAATAATTATTTTTCTGTAAGGTGAAAGATTAAAGTGTGGACAATGGTGTTTAATTCCTGACATATCTCAACCAAGGTACTTTTGGCCACCAGGTGGCAGCTATTAGCTTTACATGTAAAGTATGAAAATGAGCTATAGATCTAGAGGCTTTGCCCTTACAAATCTAAAAATGACAATGTAATAAATTATATTTAATTATTAAGTTACCAAGATAGTAA
>NW_005306812.1:0-786 GCF_000412655.1 Myotis brandtii
AGTGAATGTTCACCTATCTTACAAATTGGCATCATTTTTAAATGTATGTAGCCTTTTTGATGTGCTGACGTGGTGACACAGAGATGAAGGACATAGCTCCTGCTCACCATTATAAAATGTATCTTATGGCTCTACTATCCTGGCAAAACAGCAGAGTGCGCAGGTAGAGTGAAGCCTCTGGAATCAGGCTGCAGGGGTCAGAGCCTGGGTCTGCTCTGTGGCCTTGGGCAAGTGACTCCAAGAACCAATTCTCCAATTTCCTCCTCTGTCCAGGGGGGAGTGATAGGCCTAATCTCAAGGGGTTGTTGAGTTTTTGACAATTGGCCCTTTATTGATCAATTCAGATTTTCTGTTTCATTTAAGCATATTAAATTTTTTTGGAAATGTGTCTGTTTCATTTTCTATTTTTACTTTATGTTTTTGGTTATTTGAATATTCCTTTTCTTGATTAGTTTTACTACTGGCTTGTCTATATTAGGAGTCTTTTCAAAGAACAAGTTATTTGGTTTTATTGATCTCTATTTTTGTTTAATTCCCTATTTCATTTATTTCTACCTTTCTCTCTTTTCTGTTCTTTGTTTACTTGCTTACTTGGCTTTATTTTTATTCTTTTTGGAACTTATTGAATTAGAACTTAACTCACTTGTCTAATAAATTAATTTTACATCTAAATAAAACTTTAGCTTCCTTTATGCTATACATTTTGACAAGTGGTCATTCCATTGCAAATATTTAATAATCTCATTTATTTCTGCTTTATTCCAAAGAGTATTTAGTGACATTGTG
>NW_005306813.1:0-786 GCF_000412655.1 Myotis brandtii
CCTGCCTGACCCGGAGGCTCCCAGCGGCTCGAAATTCACTGCTCTCGCGAGATCTTCGAAGATCCGGTCCGAGCGCGCCGCTTTCGTTTGTTGCCACGGCAACTGGGAGGCGCGAGTGCCCGCGGGAAGGAGGCGCCCACATTCCTCCCCGCGAGCCCAGGGGATTGAGAAGTGGCCAACCCTGAGCTCCCAGCCCCGGAGGCCTCGGGGCCATGGGCCGGATCTCGGGGCTCGTGCCCTCCCGTTTCCTGACGCTCCTGGCGCACCTGGTGGTCGTCATCACCTTATTCTGGTCCCGGGTAAGACCTACGACCGCCCTCCTCCCGCCGCATCCCCACTCGGGGTGGTCCCTGCCCGGCCCCGCCTCTCCCCCAGGACCTGACCAGTCGGGTCCTCACACCCCTATTTTACTTTCCATTCTCTTTGCCCGGCTCGCTCTCCAGGACAGCAACATCCAGGCCTGCCTGCCTCTCACGTTCACCCCCGAAGAGTACAGGAAGCAGGACATGCAGTGAGCACTTTGGGTGGGAGTGGAGGGGCCTTAGGAGAAGCCCAGACGCCTGAGCCCACCCCCTTCCTCCCCGCAGGCTGGTGGCAGCGCTCGCTGTCACCCTGGGCCTCTTCGCAGTGGAGCTGGCCGGTTTCTTCTCAGGAGTTTCCATGTTCAACAATACCCAGAGCCTCATCTGTATCCTTTCCCACAGGGCCCATTTCCATCACGCACCCCCTCAGCCACCTAACGAGCACTTTGGGGTACAATAGTGTCTGCCCTTGCAGGCAAATAGA
>NW_005306814.1:0-786 GCF_000412655.1 Myotis brandtii
AAAAAATCACCCTCTACTCCCTCTTTGAACTCATAATCCATTTTCTCCCCTTGGAAAACCTCATGTAAAACCCTGTCGTGTAGGAAACTAATGTGGGAAGGTGAAACGTTATGGGGGAGATCAGTCCCTACATTTTCATCCTGGGTGAACTGTAAACATTTGGTTGTTTACACTGGTGGGAAGAACACTTAGGAACAGGTGACAAGGATGAGGGACTGCAGTGCAGCAATAGAAATAATTCAGAGTCCTGCTAACTCATAAACATATCTAAAACACAAAAAACAAAATCTGCCTCTAGCAGCCTTCTTGCTTTCAGTCAGCAGAGTTGAGTCCGATTCACTCTGCCGCTCTCCCTGCTGCAATAGCCTGAGTAAGGCCTGCCTGGCTGCCTGGCATGGTCCAGGGCATTTCAGCTCTGCCCAGCCCTGTGCAGGCCCTTCCACTGGGAAGAGGCACTGCAGCTGGGCTTTGTTGCCAGGATTGTGTTTGTGAGCTTTGGATCTGTGCATCTTCATGGACGGTGTGGGTAGAGGGGCTGACTAGGGACAGAAACCACAGCTCCGGGAAACAGTTTTGTGAGGTAACATGAGACATTCAGCAAAACAGAACCGGGCATCTGGTATCTGAGTTCTCTGGACATTTCTGTGGCCAGTATTCTTTGAGGACTGGGCCTGTTATAGTTCAGTTGCAAAGTACAGAACCAAGGATATATCTTGACATAACAATACCCTCCCCATAATTATATCCTGGTTTTGTTTTATTTGTTTGTTTGCTCTTTTGCATGCA
>NW_005306815.1:0-786 GCF_000412655.1 Myotis brandtii
AAGGACATATATGTAATATCTTAATCAATAAAGAGAGAAAAAAATAAAATTAAAATAAAAAAATATTTAAACATACAGCAAAACTGAAAAAAAAAATTATGTTGAACATCCATATGTTTCCCATCTGGATTCTAATTTAAAAGTTTGCTGACTTGTTATATCAACTATATATCTGTATATTTTTTTCTCTACTCATCCAGCAATCCATTCTATTTTGGGTACATTTTAAAGTAAGTTGCAGATATTAGCACACTTCCCCTTAAATAGGTCATTAATAAGAATATTATTTACGAAGTTTTTCTTTTGATGTAAAATTTACCTACTATGAAATACACATACTTTCTGAGTTTGTTGACAAATACATAACACCACTGCATCCCCAACTTCTATCACAATACGGAATATTATCTTGACTATGGAACTTTTCCTCATATCCTTCTCCAGTCACTGTAGCTGCTACTCCCAGAAGTAGTTATTATTCTGATTTTTCCCCCACCAGAGATTAATTTTTGCTTTTCTAAGAATTTCATACAAATGAGATCACATACTATGTACTCTTTTGTGTAAGGCATTGTTCACTTTGCATAATGTTCTTGGGGTTTATCCAGGCTATTGCCTCTCATAGTATTTTTTTTTTCTTTTTATTGCCGAGTAGTGCTATATCACATAAACATACTGCAATGTGTTTACACATTCTCCTTTTGATGGGTACTTTGGCTGCTTCTGGATTTTAGCTATTATAATAAACCTACAGTGGGCATGCTCATACAAATCCTTTTGTGAACA
>NW_005306816.1:0-786 GCF_000412655.1 Myotis brandtii
TCAAAAAGTTTGCCCACCCCTGCTCTAACCTCTGCCTTCGTCTTGCCTGCCTGCGGGAGCTCTCTGGGTTTCTGCCTCCTTCACCATCCCGAGTTGTTGTAGACTGATTTCCCCCCCAATGATGACCTTGGAAGCATGCGCTGCAGTGCACACCCCAGATAGGAGTGTGACTACTTGCCTTGATTCTCATCACCAACCCCTCCCTTCTGCCAGGCTTGCCCCAGGCCTTCCAAGTTCTCATCTCCTTGTCCTTGCTAAGCATGTTGTAAACTATGTCCCCTTGGTTCATAGGCTATGAATCCAGCACATGGTCTGGCTTTTCTTGTGTGTGTGTGTGTATGTGCGCATGTTATGTGTGTGTGAGTGTATATGTGTGTTGTGAGTGTGTTGTGCATGTGTGTGTGTGTATGTGTTCTGTGTTGTGTGTGTATGTGTGTGTTGTGTGTGTGTATCGTGTGTAGGAGGATGTAGCCCTGAGGAACCATTACTGTCTAACCCCCCAGGGCCTGGACATCAAGAGCCCTTGCTCCAAGCTCTCCACCAGCCTGCTCCGTGAATAGAGATGAAAGCTAAGATAATAAGACAAGAAAAGCTAATGGTCCTGATCCAGGAAGGATGTTTAAGGAAAATAAATATCATGGCGTACGTTGGAAGCCTAATGTATGTACCAATGAGCAGACTCAGCCACTTAACAAGGCAAACGGATGAGGCAGAGCACACGCTAAAAATGGATCCCTCTGCAGAAAAGGGACCAAGAAATCGCATGGATTTAGAACAAAGACAGTG
>NW_005306817.1:0-786 GCF_000412655.1 Myotis brandtii
TGACTGGTTTCCTTGAACTATGGCAGAGGAATCACTTTATTGGTGTCAAATTGGGCACTTGGCTGTAGAAGTGTCTTAGGCAGCCTTGGTGATGGGGTTATATGTGGTAGAGCCCTGTATGGCCTCCTTCTTTATGATTCTGTTAAGAAAACATTAGGCTGCCTGGGAAAGGAATATGATCAATAACCACTGAATGGACTGTCCTGTCCACATGAAGAAACTGGGGAAATGACCACAGGAGGGGTCAGAGTCTCACCACACCCACTGTAAGGAAAAAGGAGATCAGTACATTAATACCTGGCTATTCTATATTAGCCAGACCTCCTTCTGCATTGAGAGTAGACTCTTGTCACGATGTACCATATTTTCAGGCCTGGACCCATTCCGAGATGTGCATTCACATATCCCTTTCTCAAAGTTTCTCATCACCAACTCCCAATATTCTTCTTTCCAAGTTCTTGACCATGGAGACAGATCAGTGGCCATTTTCAGGAATTAAAGGAGTTCATGCCCTTGGACTTGCTCTTCTAGGCAAAGTAGAAAATAAAATGTCCGCGTAAGATTATTCAGGTTACCCCTGACAAAGACTTCTATTCCACAGCACTCCCCTTTTGCCTAGTGTCTGCCTATATCACCTCTAGGCCAGCCAGACTGGGCAATTCAGGGATAACTTGATAAAAAGCAAC
The DNA here is from genome assembly GCF_000412655.1 of Myotis brandtii. Lineage (NCBI taxonomy): Eukaryota > Metazoa > Chordata > Mammalia > Chiroptera > Vespertilionidae > Myotis > Myotis brandtii. The sequence continues at coordinate 687 of NW_005306817.1, forward strand.
ATTTAGAGGCTTTCTAATTGTACCAGTCTCTCCAGTTTCCCCCCAGGGGAGAGAGGAGTTGAACCAATGGATTCCACTAAACCATGACTTCAAGGGCTAA
>NW_005306818.1:0-786 GCF_000412655.1 Myotis brandtii
TTAGGGGACCAGGACCAGGCAGGGCCCCCACGCCCGGTGCTGCCCACCCAATCCCCTCCAGCTGCCCTCTGGGGTGAAGTTGTGGGAGGGAAGGCAGGGCACCTGTCACCCTGCTCCCTAGTCAACAGACAGGGAACTGGGCTGTCCCCACACTCGTCCCCCACCCTCTGCCCCCCACCCCCAGGCTCCCCCAAGAGCTCCTGTCCAAAGCCGAGTCCCACGGAATGGCTCCCCTTGCTGTGTGACCTTCTCAGACTCCTTGCTCTCTCTGGGCCTAGTTCTATGACCACGTGTGGCGTCCGCATGCCATTTTGTTAGAGGAAAGAATCTCTTGAAGAAGGAAGTTCTAGGTTGTTGTCAACCAGTTGCCTTATCTCGGGGCCAAGATCCTTTTAGAAGATGCAAAGGCCCTGGTGTTGCCAATTCACTGTTGGTTTTTTAATGAAGTGAAATTCACATAAGATACAGCTAACTTTTAAAGTGAGCCAATCTGTGGCATTTAGGGCATCCACAACATTGTGCAACCGCCGCTTAATTCTAATTCCAGAACGTTTCATCACTCAGTGAGGAAACCCGTACCCATGAGAAGTCGCTCCCCACCCCAGTCCCCTGGCAGCCTCCCATCTGCTCCCTGTGTCAATGGACTCGCTTATTCTGGGCATTTCATATAAACGGAACCACACAGCATGTGGCTTTGTGTGTCTGGCCTCTCAGCAGAGTTTTCGAAGTTCATCCACATTACAGTGTGTCAGTGCTTCATTCCTCTTTATAGCCAAGTAATATTTC
>NW_005306819.1:0-786 GCF_000412655.1 Myotis brandtii
AACCTGGATTAGATTCTGCACAAGAAAATAATTCTTACAGAAACATTCTTAGATGTCTAAGGACATACTTGGGGCACATGGGGATAAATTTAAATATGAATTGTGGATTAGATGGGCACTTCTCAAACTTCAGTGTGCTTTAGTCTCACCTGTGGGCTTGTCAAGCACAGATTGCCAGACCCCATCCCCAGAATTTCTGATTCCGCATGGGTGGGGGGGAAGGCTGAGACTGTGTATTTCTAACTAGGTCCCAAGTGATGCTGATATGGTCTGGGATCACACTTTTGAGTGAGAACCACTGATTTTGATCATTGTACTGTAGTTATGTAAGAAAGTGTCTTTGTTCTTATGAAATACTCATAGTAGTATTTAGAACAAAGGAACATCATGTCTGAACTTACTCTCAAAAGGTTCATGAGAAACAGACAGATGCACAAAATGAATAAAGAGAATGATAAACCGAATGTGGAAAAAAGATGATAATTGGGAAATCTGAATGAAGGGTATATGGGAGTTCCTTGTGTTATTCTTAGAACTTTTCTGGTAGATTAAAATTTAAAAATTAATGCAGGGAAATAAAGTTATAGCTTTATTATCTGGATCTGTCCAAGTCAGTAGTAGCCACAAGCTACATGTGGGTGTTTAAATTTAAATTAATTAAAATTCAATAAAATGTAACATTGAGCTCCTCAATCACACTAGCCATACTTCATCAAGTGCTAAAGAGTCACGTGTGACTAGTGACTACTGTACTAAACAGCACAAATACAGGACATTTCCATCATC
>NW_005306820.1:0-786 GCF_000412655.1 Myotis brandtii
TGAAAGAGGCACCTCACTAAATTTTATATCAGGATAGGACTGAACATTTATGCTACAGAACTCTGCTATCCACGTGTCATGCAGACAGACAGAAGAATATTACTCTTATGAATTACGATTCGCCAAAGCAGTGGCTATAGGAAAGTCTAACAGTACTTGAGCAAGCATCAGATCCTCTGAAAGATCCTTGTCAAAGCAGAGGTGGCTAGATTGGAGGACTAGCCCACTTGGCAATAAGGAGAGAGTAGTAATGAGAACCACGTTCTATCTTGGAACTACCCTAAGGCAGCACTACTGATGAGAGCTGGAGCAGAAGTAATGTAACTGGTCTCAGAGGAAAGAGCTCTCACACTCTTTTGTGTTCCAAGCAACCAAAACTATGAGTTAATGGCTACTCAGCCTCAGTTCCTCCTGGAAATAAAACAGTAGCTATATCTTCATTATGAGGAGTAAATCAGCAGAGATCTTTACCAATGCCGAAATTGAATTTCATAAGGCTCTAGAAGTACAATAACCAGAAACAAATAGAAGACCAGTTTCAAACACCCCTTGAAGATTCTCAGAAGTACTTGGAGGAAAGCAGATCTTCAAGGATTTCCTAAATGAATGGTAGGGGCTGACACTATTAAGGTTTATAAGTTAAAGTTCAGATTTGTCTTACAGTCTGTGGAAGCCTGGGAGATTGTCAGCTACTTTTGAATGTTTCAGAGAAAAACTATAGTTAATATTCCAATTCAACAATGATTTATTCTTCAAGTGCAAACCCCTGATGACCAAGCTGCCTGT
>NW_005306821.1:0-786 GCF_000412655.1 Myotis brandtii
TCCCCCATCCCAGGCCTGGAGGAGTGCGGGCGCATCAGCGTCTCAGCCCCCATCGTCCACCTGGGAGATGCCATCACGGCCTCCTGCATCATCAACAGGACCTGCAGCCACCTGGATCCAGAGTCACAGATTGTGTGGAAACTGGGGACAGAGCTTCAGCCCGGGGGGAGGCAGCAGCGCTTGCCAGATGGGACCCAGGAATCCACCATCACCTTGCCCCACCTCAACGACTCTCGGGCCCTTCTCTCCTGCTGTCTGCGCTGGGGCAACAGCCTGCAGATCCTGGACCAGGTTGAGCTGCAGGCAGGCTGTAAGTCTCCTGCTCTGCCTCCAATGCCCCCCTGAGATACTAATAAGAACTCCTCTTCCTGGAGCTCTTGCTCAATAGCACTTTATGGGCTCGATATTAGGTCATCTTCCCTACCAGTGGATAGTGCTGTTTGGCCCCATTTTACAGATGAGAAAACTGAGGTTCAGAGAGAGTAAGTAACGTGCTGAATGAAGGTCCCAAACTAATAAGGATGGAGCGAAGATTTATACCAGGCAGCGTGGCCTGAGAACCAGTGTAGTAACTGCTACTCTATATGGCCGCCGAGTAAGCCCAACTCCCCAGTCTCAGGCTTCTGCACAAGCGGCAAAGAATGGAGTGTGTGCCAAGCCGATGCATAAGAAAAAACAAAGACAGACCAAGGTTCTTGTGTAAGAATCAACAATAGTGCTCTGAGCACTTTACATAGAAAGTCATTTCACCTTCACAAAATACCGGCTCTTCCACAAAATACCGAC
>NW_005306822.1:0-786 GCF_000412655.1 Myotis brandtii
AGGAAAAAAAAAGCCACTCTGAATCTTCTACCCTGTGAACTATCATGATCTGAGCTTTGCCTCTGCCTCATTCTTCTGTATTTGTCATCTAGCATAATATTTGCACAAGCCATGAATAACAAGGAGTATTAGCAGTTATCTTACACATGTTCTGTAAAAAGTTGATAATTCTCGTTTGGGGGTCATGGACTCAATCTAGCTGCATCCGAGGCTCCTGGGGAAAAAGGGGGGTTTCTGGAGTTTCCTCGTTTGCTGTCATGAGTAACAGCGAAAAAGTACTTCTAGGGATACTGCCCAACACCCCACCCTCAGCCGCCCTCACACTCCTTTCCAAAGAGCGTGTTCCTCTATCGATTCTCTTGGTTCCTTTACCCTTTGATCTTTGGTTCATCTTAGCTACCCCTGACTCCTTTGCCATTGACATCCCCTCCCCACCCCATCTTTTCTGATGTTGTTGTGTGTTGTTTGGGGTTAAACTTGCCTAGGGAGCAAGGCCAGAGGAAATTCAAAAGTCCTATTACCTTGCTCTGAAGCTTCTCTTTGTCTCTTTTTAAAGTCTCCATCGCCGGGAGGACTGCCCCCAGACTGCAGCAAGTGTTGCCATGGAGATTACAGCTTCCGGGGCTACCAAGGGCCGCCTGGACCTCCTGGCCCCCCTGGCATTCCAGGTGAGGATGGGAGAGATGCACCATGCTGGCCTAATTGCTGACTGTGCCAGAATGGGAGCCAGGGGGTGAACCCAAATAATCTGAGATGCTTGGGTGTGATCCAAAGTGTGTGCATGGA
>NW_005306823.1:0-787 GCF_000412655.1 Myotis brandtii
TCTTTAATCTAGAAAAGTACCCTCCCTACATCCGTGCTTTTTATGTCATTGGCTTATTGTAGAAACCTGCTTATTTGTTGACCTAGAGTATTTCACATTCTGGATTTGTCTGTGGGCTTCCTTGGGGTGGGGGTGGTCATTCATTTCCTGTAAGTGAGTGTTTGCTCTGGAGTCTTATTTAGATTCAGGTTCCGCGGGCACCAGCTTTTGTAGGGATGTTGTGGACTTCATAATCCATCATGGTAGAAGACACACCAAGTCTGGCTGTCCCACTTTCAGTAATGCGAGTATTCATCAGCTGTTTCAGGAGGTAAAAACCTGATCCTACCAGGACAAAGTTCCCTTTACCTTTCAACGAATAATTTCAACCAACTGATGATTGTTGCCTGAATCAATTCTTTCATAGGGAGTATAAAATAGTGATGTTGTAATTCTAGCATTCCTTCCATGTTTATGGACTAGGAGCCAAGTTCTGAATGGTAGGTGTGCTCATTGCTACTGGGATGTTGCTGGTCTCAGGTACTCTCAGTAGGACATATATGCAGGTACACACACCCCTAAATTTATTTCTCTATTTATCTCTATATATTGAAAACCATGAATTGCCACTGATACTTTAATTCCAGTCTAAATGGGTTATGGATATTTGTAAATTCTCCTCTCCCACAGGGAGAAATCTGGCTTCCATTGTTTTTAATATATTCATTCATTTCCCCAGTATGTAACCAGTTTCCCAACTTCATGGCCAACTCCTCCTTTGCATGGACATCCTCTTCCCCTTCAAGGG
>NW_005306824.1:0-787 GCF_000412655.1 Myotis brandtii
AGGTAATTATTGAGCACCTGCACTGTGCTATTTATGCTAAAATGTAATTTTGTATTATTCATTAGATTAATATCTAAAGAGCTAGTCAGGTAAATATTACCGTCCTGGCATTGCTGTCCTTCAGTCATACAAGGCTGGATATACAAAGTTGGAGCTCCTGAAGCCTAGTGTAAGACCAAGATGTGTGATGCCTTCATAATATTGTGCATCAGCAGATAAATATGTACCCTTTTACCCTGATTTTCTTTAATTATCTGTCCAACAGAATGCATGAGGCCGAATTCCTTATAAGAAAGAAAACTAAGAAACAACATTGTTGGGGAGGCTCTCCTTCTAGTCCATTTTCGTGTGCCATGCTATTCAACCTCCAAACTTGTGCCCCAGCTGGCAGAATGCCAGCCTTGCTTTTACTCTTTGCCAGGCTTCTTAGCAACACATTTGAGACAGCACATGCCCGGTCCCAAGTAGCTCAACAAAATAGTCCTTTCCACTTCGTATTATGTTTGCACAGGGAGGAGTTCCATCAATACACCTCCTTCAGCAGAGTCAGTGATTGTTCCCTGCCCTGAGAGATTGGTGCCCTGGGCAGGGTGACCCCTTAAGCCCGTCTGGTCAAAATCTGACAGCTCTACCAGGTATTACTTAGGAAAGGGGAAAAATGTTGTTCTTTCCTAAATGATGTTTCTTAGCTGTAATCATTTGAATCTAATCTTTCAACTTGGTTCATTAAATAAGTCCTTCAAGCTAACAGGATTTTATTATTATTATTATTATTATTATTATTATT
>NW_005306825.1:0-787 GCF_000412655.1 Myotis brandtii
ATTCTGGAATGTTATATAAGAAACTGGTAATGATGGTTTCCCAAGAAGGAAACTAGATGGCTATGGAAGGAGACAGAGCACTTACTTTTCACACTGTCATGTTGCGTCTTATCAATTTTATGTCATGTACTTGTATCACACTGAAGGGAAAAAAATTAACATTTTTAAAATTTTAATGTATAATTTATTTTTAAATGTTTCATGGTGGATATTCAGTCCAAACCTGCTTCATTTTGTTCTGACTTCCCATTGGTCTCTTTGAGTATAAAGGAGCATATTATAGAAAGCTTTCAATGCAATACAGAAGAGATGTCATCTCTCCTTTAAAGTGTACTCCTCTATGAAAGATCCTTTGAAATTAACAGAGTAATTTTACTGCTTTAAAAAGATTTTGGCCGATAAGCTTCTGAACATCCCAGCTATTACGTAAATTTAGCAAAATCACAAGATCTTCAGCTGTCTCACTGAAGAAATGAGTGGGTGGTGCTAAATGATTTCCAGGTCCGTTGTGGTTCTAAATTGCTGATTTTTGCGATTCACCCATTCATCCATCAAGTATAATGATTCTTAATATGAACCAACACTGTGCTAGGCATTGGGAAATCAAGGATGTGTTCTGTGATAGAAAATGTTGAGTATTGGCCCAGTATTTGTTCTCTATTTGTTCCATAGTTGTAGTGTTTTGAGTGGATAAAGGTAACAGTCAGCCTAAGACTCATCTCCCAGCCTTCAAACCAGTGTCACTGGAAGTGAGGTGGATAGTCAAGTTCTAGGTCTTGCACCTCCC
>NW_005306826.1:0-787 GCF_000412655.1 Myotis brandtii
TAGATCATTATTTCCCCCTTTTACTGCTCAGTAATTGAAGCCCAGGGCAGGTAAATAGCTTCCCCTTGGCTGCCAAACAGACTGAAGAAGCTAGAATTGAAATTTTGGTCCATTTCCATCCAAAGTCTGTGCTCTTCACGTGCCATCCATTTTCACAGAGGAGATTTATATAGACTGCACACATCATTCAGAACAGATGCTCATGGAGGGAAGTAGTGTAAAAGAGCGCTCTACATTTAGGAGTTGGGAGACCTGCGTTCAAGTTGTGGCTATAGCACTTGCTGAACGCCTGGCTCTCAGTACGTCACTTCATGTCACTTCTCTGGGCCTCAGGGAGCTCGTCTGCAAAAGGGGACGTCCAGGTCTACTTCACAAGGCTGTTCTGAGGATCGAAAGAGACGTTGGGAAGCTCTTGGTACGCGGCGAGCTCTACACCTCTGAGGGATTGCCAGGCCAGCAGCAAGGAGGAGGGCGGTGAACACTAGCTGTGACGGTGTAGTGTCTGTAGTACTGTGTGTAATGCTATTTTCACCCTGAAGGAAGGTGGGGAAGGACGGCTTGAGCAAGATCTCAGACCTCGGCTAAAGGGTCAAATGTGATTGGATTGGCCGAGCCTGGTTATCCCTGGCAGGAGGGTACCCCTGGTGTATGGTTCAAACCCACTTGAGAGAAATCAGAGGCGTTTTATTTGTAGGTATTAATGATTCTAGAGACGGTGGGTTAAAGTTCTATCTGCCCGCCCAGCCAGCCTGGTTCAGTGGCTGAGCGTTGACCTATGAACCAGGAG
>NW_005306827.1:0-787 GCF_000412655.1 Myotis brandtii
GCAAGGCGTTCCTGCGGGTCCCAGGCCCTGGAGGCCCCCAGGCAAGGAGTTTCCCGAGCCATTTGGAAGGGCCGGGGCCAGCTGAGGTCAGGGACACAAAGGCTTGGCTGCCGCCCCACAGGAAAGAAATCTGGGCGTGTGCTCAGGACCCCGCCTGGCCTCGGGGGAGCCCGCCAGCTCGGGAAACACCTGACCCACATTCGCTCAGGGAGCTGGGGGCCTGGGACCTCGCAAAGCAAGGGCACGTGTCCTCAGTACCCTTACCCGGGCTGGGAGCAGAAGAAAATGGTGAGGCCGGCGAGCCAGAGGCCCTGGAGCCCTTTGGGAGGAAGGCATAGGACCAAGACTATTCATAGCACCTGCTCCGTGTGTATGTATTACACTGGGGTGACATTTTCCTAGTTATCTTTCTGCCTTCTACCAATCCAGCTGCCCCGGCGTGCCTAGTGACGTCCTTCGCCATGGTGTGTGGCGTGGAGTCACCCGCTTATTGAAACACTCGGGGAAGGACAGTCTAGTGGTTAGGCCTGGCGATCCAGACCGACTGGCTCTGCATGAACTAGCTGTTGGGACTTGGGGAAATGACTTAATCTCTTTGGGCCCCAGGTCCACAGGGGGAAAAAAAATATGAGTAATAGTATTGTTTACCTTGTGAGCCTCAAAGGTGATCATCTCATTCTACTGGTATGTGGTCAGCGCTGAAAACACTCAAAGTCCCCAAACACTGCCTCGCCCCTTCTTTTTGTTTTCTAAGATTTTTACATGGGTTGAGAGAGAGAGAGAGAGA
>NW_005306828.1:0-787 GCF_000412655.1 Myotis brandtii
CTTGGCATCACCTTTTTTAGGACAAAATCACAGGGAAAGGGCTCTGCAGAGGCTGAAATCTGAACCTTGAAGTTGTCTATTGCTCCTAGTACAACCCTGGATGAATCCTTCCTCCTTTCTGACTCTATGTTTCCATCTGTAAAATGGGGAGAGTAATAGCATCCACCCTACAGCATGATGGCCAGGATTAAATGGGCTAACCCTCATATGTATAATTGAGATGTTCTAAGGTTTCATAGAGGGGCAGTGCTTGCACACCTTGACGCAGATGGCACCTAGTAAATGTGGGCATTCAAAGGGTGCTGTCCTCCTCTTAGTCCCCTCTCTCACTGCCATACATCACCTGTACGGCCTGAGTGCTGCTCATCTGCTCATCCCAAGCCCAGGATGCCTCAGGCTCCTGGCCCAGAATCCTTTTGCCACTAAATTCCCCAAGATCCTCACCATCTGCCTGCTGTGAGCTGCCCACCAGCCAATGTCCTGGAGCCTTAGCTTCAGTGCCTGGCCTTGTCCAGCCACCTTGGACTTCCAGGCACTCCTCCTGAAGCTAAAGTGCAAGTGATTTATTATCCGACCATGGCCCAACCCAACCCTCATTGCAGAGCCCTCAGAGCCCCCCAATTCTCATCGCTCTAATTTGACAGCTGTTCTTGCCCTCTCCTGAGCAGTCCCCTCCTGCCATCACCATGGTTACCTGCAGAAAGAGCAACTTTTCTTCACTCTTCTTCTCTCCAAATCTCCAACCCACACCCTCCTTCCATTCCTTGTCTGTGTCCCTTCTTTGAGA
>NW_005306829.1:0-787 GCF_000412655.1 Myotis brandtii
CAGAGATAAATTAGGAAATAGAGGATGTAACACAATAAATCAACTAGTCTAACAGATATATACAGAGCACTCTACCCAACAACAGCAAACACATTCTTACGTACATGTGGAACATTTTCCAGGACAGACCACATGTTAGGCCAAAAAGAACAATGCTGAGGGACTCACACTTCCTGAATTTAGAACTTACCACAAAGCTACAGTACTCAAAGTAGTGTGGTACTGACATAAAGACAGACTATAGACTAATGGAATAGAATAGAGAACCAAGAAATATAACCTCATGTATATGGTCAGATGATTTTTGGCAAGGATGCCAAGACTATTGAATGGGGAAAGGATAGTCTTTTCAGCAGTTGGTCCTGGGAAAAATGGACATCCACATGCAAAAGAATGAAATTCAATCCTTATCTAAACCATATAAAAATTAAGTCAAAATGTATCAAAGACCTAAATGTATGACATAAAAAACTCTCAAAAGAAAACACAGGACAAATGCTTCATGACATTGTATTTGGCAGTGATTTCTTGGATATGATGCCAAAGCACAAGTAACAAAAGAAAAAGTAGACAAATTGGACTTCATGAAATTTAAAATTTTTGTGCATTGAGAGATTCTGTCAACAGAGTAAAAAGGTAACTCAGAGTGGGAGGAAATATTTGCAAATCATACATCTCATAAGGAATTAATATCCAGAATATATAGATAGCTCTTAAAACACAGCAACAAAAAGCCAAATAACCTAATTTTTTAAAAATGAACAAAGGACTTGAATAGACATTTCTC
>NW_005306830.1:0-787 GCF_000412655.1 Myotis brandtii
GTGCATCGGGCCTCTAGTAGATAAATAATTGGTTGAGGAAAGAGACAGAATAAATTATTCTTCAGCAAAAAATTAATCACAATGACTTTAAGTAGTAATTCCGTCTGGATATTCTGGTGGTAGTTTATACACTATGAACTGCTTTAAAAAGTTCCTAAGCTGAAAAATACTTAAAGTTTAAAATGTAAAGAATAACATGTGAATCAAAGGCAAATTAGAAACAAAGATGGTCATCTTTCTTCTTTGAATATGAATCAAGAAGAGAGTCACATTCAATTTACTGAAATTCATTTTATACATCATTTTTTAGAAATGTATTTCTTGCAAAGTAAGATGCACTTAAATGATTCATTAAGTAATATCTTCATCTGGTCAACGTTTACTAGATACATCCATGTACCAAGAGGTACAATACAGCATGGGGCTAGAGCCTTGAGTAAGGTGGGATTTCAGAGTGTACTATTTGGTGGGAAAATACCCCTTTATCAGGAAATACAGTAGCTTCTAACACTGGCCTTGGCGGCCTGTAAGGGTCAGGAGGAGCCATTTCAGATTAGATGGTAAAATCACAGCAGGATAGTGGGCAAAATAAAGTATGTGAAGTCCATATTCTCATCCTGATTATGCCAATAAGTCACTCTATGGTTTTAGGGTGTAGCATATCTATATTGTGAGTCTCAACTCCCCTACCTATAATGTGAGGGAGTGGATCAGGTGATCCTAAGGTCCTTTCAATCCAATATGAATCAAAACAGAATAATTATCAGAGGCTTGGTTTTGGACAGTT
>NW_005306831.1:0-787 GCF_000412655.1 Myotis brandtii
GGCCCCCTGTTTAAAAAGTTTGAGGACCCCTGGCATGAAGTCTGCGTGTAGTGGATGATATGAGCCAGGCTCCAATACCATGAGACGGCCTTCTCTTCAGGTGTCCCAGAGAGGGCCACACCGATCTTGACTCACTGTAAAGAAGGCCTTTCACACACCTGGGAAGCACATGATGAGTTAGGCTGGCGCATGAGGTTGTGAGCGCTAAGGTGTCACTGTGGAGTGCAGGCAAAGCCCCAAGATCTGAGTTCCAGGGAATTTGGGGGAGAATTTCCACCTGGGAAGGAGGCTGGACCAAATTATTCTCAGGAGTTTTCTCACTCAAAGCTTTTTGATTCTGTGCTTCTCGGTGGGGAATAACTCAGTGATAACTCCGTGGATGAGAAATAACTTTGCATTCAGCTGACTTCCTGCTTTATTTGCTTCTCTCTAGTCTGTTCAGAAGAAACCTGATCCTCTGCCCGCTCAGGACCCCTGCACCACCATTTACGTGGCTGCCACAGAGCCTGTCCCAGAGCCTGTTCAGGTGAGGATCTCTGCAGAGAGGGAATCGGAGGAGAGGGAGGGGTGGGATGCCTGCAGAGCTGAAATGAAACAGAGGCCTGCAATGGACAAGCAGGCCCTCGCTAGAAGGTAACAAGGAGCAGTTGGGGCCTTGGTTGCAGGGCTTCCGGGAACCCCTCGTGGCTGCTCATGTGGGTCACAGCTTCCTCTGCTCCCTAGTGTTTCTCAGAATCCGCTGTATCTTTGTTAAAAAATAAAGATTCCTGGAGTTTTCCACTCAGGA
>NW_005306832.1:0-787 GCF_000412655.1 Myotis brandtii
AGCCCCTAGAACTATGACAAACTACGTTTCTGTGTTTGAAGCCACCCAGTTTGTGGTTCTTGGTTATGGCAGCCCCAGGAAACTGATACAACCTCTTTTCAGACCTTGTGAGGCCTCCCAGCCTCCCGGGGGCAGCTTTCCCAGCCTCTCCATCCTCCGCCGATCTCTCCCTTCCCTGACCCTCTAAACGTCTGCATCATTTAGCCTCCACACAACTCCTTTCGGGCTTTCATCACATTCCCTTCCACCGCGTGTGCTGCTGCCTGCTTCCTGTGTGTGTGCCTCATCTCCCAAAGGAGTGTGCAGCTCTGTGGGAGCCAAGACCACAGACTATCCTCCCCTCCTGTCCTCCCAGACACCTCGGATGAAGGGAGGCCCCTTGAAGACACTCAGAGACTCAGAGAAATGTACATTAGTTTTCTCTAGACGCTGGGCGAAGAGTTTTGTTGTTTTTTAAAACATTTTACATTTTGCTTATTGGGGCGGTTGGTATTTCCCACAGTAAATATGTATTACTCATGCACCCTTCCCTCCCCACCAAAAAATGTTGAAAATGTGTGATCCAGTTGAAATAGGATTTCTCCCCATAGCTAGTGACCAGCCGAGCCACAGCCACTCAAGGATCTGGAAATCTGGCCAAAGTGAGATGTTCCTTGGTAAGTCCGAGGGCAGTTCTTTGAAGCTGCTCAGACTGTCCTGCCCTATGGGTGTCTTCCTGTCCTTGCGTCCTCTCCCAGCCCAAAGGGCTTGATGCCATCCATCTTCCGTGAGGGTGCAGAGGAAACAG
>NW_005306833.1:0-787 GCF_000412655.1 Myotis brandtii
GAACAGGGAGTGAAGGGTACACCTGCTGCCTTCTCTCTCTTCTATTGCCCAACAAAACCCTCTGTGTCGCTATGAGCATTAAAAGCCAGGAGTTTTACACTCTCAATTGTGATGTGACTTTTACCTACATCAGAAACAATTCTCTTGAATGTAAGAAACATGCCGTCTAAACATGTTGAACAGCAAATAAGACCCACCATCTGAGTTCAACTTTGCCTGTAGTACATTAACACTCCAGGAGCCGGAACTAAAAACATTCAAAGTTAAAGCACATTAGCGAAGAACGCGCATGTAACACATTGTTTAGGATATTTACATGGGCACCCTAGGATTTTAATGTCTAAATAAACATATTTTTACTGGCAAGCTTCAACTGCAAATGGCTGGAAATCTTATTTAAAGTTGCTGCTCCTGTCATCCCAGACACATACATTTTCCAAGAAAACACAGGTTATTTTTATACTCCTGGAGCTACAAATATGCTCAGAATCTAAAATAACAGGTTGCAAAGACTTTGAAACCCTCACGGAATCTGTGCAGAGTGGTCATCTCCAAACATACCTTTTCCTGCAAAAAATATCTACAGGACACTTTTGGCTGCCAGATGCACACACTCACTTTACAAAAACTTCACTGCCCTCCTGCCAAAACCACTGACAAAAGAGAAGACCCAGTCTTTTTCGTATGTGTGAAGCAAGTGAGCTGTGGACAAAGCTGACCGCCATTTATTAAAAAGTGAATGTTCTGCTAAGCCAGTGTGGCTCAGTGGTTGAGTATCGACCTATGA
>NW_005306834.1:0-787 GCF_000412655.1 Myotis brandtii
GGTCTGAGGGATAGTGAACTGGCCCCCTTGTTTAAAAAGTTTGAGGACCCCTGATATACGGTATTATTAAAGAAGTTGCTCATTTTTCATCAGAAGGACAGAGGAGAGAGTGATTTAGATATTTAACTGAAGACTTCAAAGATGGAGGAGTAATTAGAGTTCTTTCTTGCTTCACAGAGCAAAATTAAGGGATTTAGCTGAAAGTTTCATGGAGTCAGATTCCCTCAAAATGAAAAGGCATTGTCCAAGAGCAGTAATAAAATATGGATGGAAGCAGGAAGTTTCAGGAAAGAGTTGTTGCCTGAAATCTTGGGGGCAAGAGCAGGCAGTGGGCTACGGAAGGAGTTCCTCATTGAGGATGAAAAATTTTACTGTTAAATTTCCTACTCATAGAAAACGTGGTCTCTTCCTAAAGTTTGAAAGTTAAGCATGTAAACTGAGGCAGATTGGAATTTAGGGGATAGAATTACAGTGACTTTTGCTTCCCATAATTACAACCCTTTTGTATTTAATTCAGAACGAGGAGGTAGAAAAGTCTTCCATCGGTAGTCTTGTTTTTTGACTGCGATGTCTGAATAAAGGAAAGAAAAATGGCCTATATCTAGTAGCTGCTATCGATCAAGCTCAGGTCCACTGTATTCAACCCTCACACTATTCCTGTGAAGCTATTATCTCCATTTTGCAGACGAAGAAAATGCCAAAGAAGACTTGAGTCTTGAATCCTATGGTCTTGAAGTCTATGAACCCTCTAATAATGAAATCAACCACTCTAGTCAAACTGAATGCT
>NW_005306835.1:0-787 GCF_000412655.1 Myotis brandtii
AGGAATTTCAAAAAGTGTAAAGCCACTGCTTAGCACTGCCTGACAGCCATGCATGTGTGTGTGGCAGGGCCAGGGTTCAGGTCAGCATCGGTCTGATGTCAAAGCCCACTGCCACCCTTTAGGAAGGAATCTCCCCTCCATCTCCAGCCCCCCACACGACACAGCTCATTTATTCTCTATGACGAGGGCGGGGCCTTTGATTTCCTAATAGGCTGCTCACCTGCCTCTCAAACGGAGCTGGCTCGCACTGTGGGTTTAGCCTCAGAGTCTTCCCAGCAGACACATCTGTACATCATGACAGCATGGGCCACGTGGACAGCTGCTCGGGAATGTCTAACACAGCCCTTCCCAGGCAGGATCTCGACTGCAGACAGCATGGCTGCATCCTCCAGGGGAGGCCGAGCCCACGGACCATCCCTAATTAGATCCCAGGCTGGAAGGCTCAGCCTCATGCGCTGGGAGTTGGAAATGAGCAGTGGGTGTGAGTCAGGCTGGCAGAAAGGACTCGGGGCTGGGGTCAGATGTTCTCTATTCTGGCCTCATCTCAGCCATTAGGCCCCTTCTCTCCCTGAGTGGCCACCTATGGGTCATCACACTTTGTGATTGGGTGCTTTCCTCAAATTCCGAATTGGGCATGGATCAAATATATTAGGCGTTGGCTTAAATGCCTGGGAAGTGTTTGGATTTTCTTCTGGGGGATTGCTGAATGTTGCCACGTGTCTGGGCCGTTTGGGACTGCTGACACACTTCAAATAGCATGTGTACCCTAAGCAGTCGCTTTGCCTTT
>NW_005306836.1:0-787 GCF_000412655.1 Myotis brandtii
ATATAGAAAGCCAAACAACCCCATCAGAGTTGAAGTAGTATATTTAAACATTTGAACATCGAAATCTACTAAATGAAAATGGAGAAAATACCCAAAACATTCAATAAAGCATTTCAACCTGACTATAGGGTTACCATGACAACAAAACTCAAAAATCCCTCTTCTTCATATAAAGTTGCTGAAAAAATGCCCATGGTGGAAGCAGCATGGAATCCTCAAATTTATGACTACTGAACAGAGGTACAAAGAATCTCCAAAACATTTGATAAAGCTTCAGGGTGAACATTTTAATATCCTCCTTTAAAAAAAATAATAAAAAGACCCAAGCCATTTCCACACTACTTCATTTTTCTTTCATCTAAACTGTTTTGAGGATTTCATGCTATTTTAAAGTCATTTTCTATGAAAGAAAATGGTGTCGATTATAATGACCTAATGAGGAATATTAATAACATAGATCTCAAAATAGGTTTGGTGAATATGAAGCATGACACGGAACAAGTCCCTGCACAAATCAAGCAGCAGTTGTCAGATTGATGCTGAGTCAGCACTGCCAGTGTCACCTCCTGCTTCCTGCATGTTCCTGGGGAGTCTTTAAATATGCAGACACCCACTACTAGAGGAAATACAAGCAAGACCTTCGGCTATCTTATTTTCAACCTCCGATGAGTTTCTTGGAAGAACAATATGTGTGCAAACATGCAGGCATATATGTGTATATTTTCATCCCATGAACATATCAACATAAACTATCCTATATAATAAAAGCCCAGCAACCGAAACGACA
>NW_005306837.1:0-787 GCF_000412655.1 Myotis brandtii
TGAATGTGGGTGAGTGTTGGAGGCACCAGGCTTAACCATGTCGACTGGCTGATGAGGGAGAGGGGCCCCGTCCTGCCCTCAGCCTCAGCTCGCCCTGCCTGCAGGGCCTCGGAGCTGAAGGTGGGCTTGCACTGTTGGCCGGGTGTGGGGGTGGGGGGGCTGTGGGGCTCAACTGTGGGGCTCAACGGAAGGGAGCCGGTGCTCAAGGCAGAGCCCACAGCGTCTGCTGCCGGGACTCCAGGGCCCAGCACCTGGAAGCACGTAGCAGACCCCCTGAGAGGCCTGGTGAGAGCCGGGGGCTGGGAGTCCAGCTCCAGCTCTAGGTCTCCGCCCGACCTGTGTGGGGAAGCCCCCTCGGGTTGGGGCGCTGACAGAGCCGCCCAGGGGGCCCCTGTCCACAGGCCACGCACACCTGCAGGACCGAGGCGTGCGGCGCGCTCTCCTCTTGCCTGGCGATGCCCGGGGTATGTTCGTGGTGGGCTCCTGTTTCCCAGTGGTCTTTGCTGGAAAGAGGGAGAATGGACAGGAAGCCCAGTTCCAGACCGAGGGCGGGGAGCAATGCCCACACTCTGCTCCATCCGCCTTCGCGGGGAGGGCCTGTCCCACAGGAGAGGGAGGCCCGCGGCCCAGAGGGAGGCAGGCGATGAGTCACCCAGTGTGTCCGGGGGGACAGGAGGTTCCAGCTGGCCTTCCGGAGGTGCTAGGAGGTGCCCTGCAGCTCGCCTGCCCTTCACTCAGAGGCGGCGGACGAAACTGCTGGCAAAGCACAGCTTTAGGTTTCACAGCC
>NW_005306838.1:0-787 GCF_000412655.1 Myotis brandtii
GAACAAGCAGATTATTTACAGGGGGAGGACAGGGAGGGCCTTTCACATGCTCAGCCTGCTGGGTCCCCTCTGATACTCCGTTTCCTGGCTGTGAGCAGAGAAAGTGTCTCCACTGAGGCAAGCAGGGGCAGACCAGACCCTGTGCACAGCAAATTCTCAGGCGTGGCTCTGATGGCCTCACACCCTTTAGGTGGGTGCACCTCTAGATAAAATAAGAGGGTACAGGATCCTAGGTTATTAACCTAAATTCAAATTCAGAGGATGCAGTTAATGAGCTTCTCCACCAGCACAGAGATTCAAAAGAAGTCCTTTGAACTCGTGGACATGAAAAACTATTGCTGAAATGTTGCGCTTTCATTTGGGGCTAATTATAATGAGCTGTCAGCTGATGGAGGCATCAATAGATGCTCTGTTTGATCCTTTACAGGCTTTTTTATTCAACTTGTGATGAATGAGCCAGTTGTCAAGAAGTCTGATTCAGTTGACTACATTCCTCTTAGGTGACAAATATGGGCTGGTGACACTTTATTCCAAGATAATTCTATTTCTTCCCCTGCTCTATACACTGAGTCTCACAGATCTGTCGTGTGCTTGTATTGGTGGTCTGCAGGTACAAGGGCTCAGCTCTGAAGCCGTTAATTTCTTAGTAATAACTTGATATTTATTCAGCATCCATGGAGGGCCTCCTTCCCCCTCCAAAATATCAGCCATATCACTGATCTTCCTTCCTTAGTTTTCCATTCCAAGAATCCCCTTCAATTTAAGGACTGTTTCCTTGGTGCAGGGG
>NW_005306839.1:0-787 GCF_000412655.1 Myotis brandtii
TGTGTGTAAATAAAAATGATATGCATTATAGCCCTTATACCAGGGACTGGGGATGGGGAAATTGGGGAGATATTTAAGGGTACAAACTTGCAACTAGTACAGAAAAGTCCTGGAGATCTAATGCACATCATAGTGAATACAGACAGTACTGTATTATAAAATTCAAAGTTTCTTAAAGACTAGATCTTAATTGTTCCCACCACAAAAAGAAAAATTATATTTATGCTATGTGATAGGTGTTAACTAATGCTATGGTGGTAATCATATTGCAATCTATAAATGTACCAAATCAATACACCTTAAATGTATACAATGTTATGTCAATTATATATCAATAAATATAAAATAACAAATAATAAAATAAAATAAATATCCCTAGAAAAACATTGTCCTTCCTAACATCAAATCAGAATCTGAATCCTGGCTTTATTTGAGGTAGGATTTCTAGTTTTAAATCAGGAATTGGTTGGCATCTGAAGCATACTTCTACCTACATTCTAAGTTCATTCTCAGCAGCACAATTGTTCACAATGTGTCATAAAAGATAAACAGGATATTTATCTTCTGTGCATCTGTAATGAAGAAAGTATAACTAGAGTATGTGAAAGAGAAGAAGAAAATCAATGATGAAAACCATGTCAGAAGCAGTTACTGGTAAATGTCAGATTTCCTGTCTTGATATAACGGCTCAGGTTTTCAAACAGAAGATAATTACTTTCCACATGGCTACCTGAAAAAAAAATCTAAGCTGTATCAGAAACCTTCACAAATTCAGACTAATTGTGTG
>NW_005306840.1:0-787 GCF_000412655.1 Myotis brandtii
TGAGGCTGGACAGAGGGTTGGCATCCTGCACCGGAACCGCAGGAAGATGGGGGACACAGCTGCCGGGTCCATCTAGTCCAAGCTCAGCACCTCGACTTGGCCCAGAACAGCTTCCTGGCCTGGGTGGGCCCACCAGCCTCCCCTCTGCTCACAGGAGCTTCCGGGGGACCCCAGAGGTCCGGCTGAACTGGCCGAGAAGGAACCTTCCACACTGAGGTTTCCGTTACTGGAAAAGGCAAGTTCAATAACGCGATCAACACCACCAGCTGACCAGACCCAGAGAGCGGCTGTCTCAAGGAAACCATAACGGCGATGACGGATGCCTTGCTCCTATCGGGCTGGCGTGCTTTATGTGCGAGCGCGCTTATGACAACAGAAGGTATATAAAAGCGCTCAGTGACTGCTTCTTGGAAGGAATAAAATAACTTGGAGGGACTCGTATGCCAAGGAAGATGAATGCCCGCCTGTAAGCATGGCCTTGCTTCATATTTCACAGCGCTGCGGTTCCGCGGCCGGGCAGGTGAGAACGCAGACCGGGGTTGTGTGTGTGGAGAACGCTCAGTGATGCATCCGGAGTGTCCACTTCATCCTGTGACCCACATTCATCCTTGAGTGAAGAGGACGAGCATCACCGTTTTCACCCTTCAACTATCCTCCTGGGGGATGGCAGTTTTAGGACGAATCCTATATAATAAAAGCCTAAGCGACCGCTATGACGGAATGACTGGAATGACGGGTTGACAGCTGCTTTAACACGCACTGACCACCAGGGGGCAGACGCTCAACA
>NW_005306841.1:0-787 GCF_000412655.1 Myotis brandtii
TTAAGGACAGAGGAAAGACCCATGGTCAGTGGGGAAAGAGCAGAAGAAAAATCTTTCTATTGTAGGTCGAGGGGAAGAAGACCACTGTGGACCCAGAATCCTGTATCTATGACCAATTAAGGTTTGCTTCCCATGGAGTAGGGTCAAAGAATACTCCTCGAAGACTGGCGCAGCTACATGGGCATAATTTAGCTGACCTGGGAAAAAGAATGCTGAGAAATCCCTCTGCTTTCTTCCCCGTGAGGCTGGGCCCATAGGTCTGCGTATAACAGTAAACCTTTGCCAGCTGCCACCACCAGACCAGAATCAAGCAACGGGCTAAAGCACTCGATCGCTTGGGGAGGATAAGAGCATGGAGTGAGATCCCCTCCACAGTGCAGGTCTGCAGAGATGATGAAAGTTAAGGGTGGATTACAAATATTGAGAAAAAGACAAAACACACAAAATAAAAACTCTCTGATACTCTAGCCACACTTTGAGCACAAGGCCACAGGCCTGCTAATAGAATGTGAAGACTGTGGTACTGTAGGTCAAACAGCAACAGCAAAACCCAAACACTCTTCAACTAAGAAATGTTCAGTTCACCCAGAAGAAGTCAGGAAAAGGGAAATAGAAGAATGAAAACTGAAGTGAAAAGAGCAAACAAATAATAAAGTGGTAGGAATAATTCCAAATATCAAATAATTACATTAAATGTGAGTAGCCTAAACAAATCAATTAAAATCCAGCGATTGTTAGAATGGGGTAAAAAAATCCAAATATACTAGTATTCGGTTTATTTTTTTTT
>NW_005306842.1:0-787 GCF_000412655.1 Myotis brandtii
GCCATCACTGACCTAGGCTTTTATTAGTAAGATTGTCCATAAACTTAAAAACCTAGAAATAGATTCTACACATCTGCTTGTCCATGTAAAATATCCAAATTTTATAACTGGTATTATAATACTCCATTATAATAGTAAGTTTCTTTTCAACCAAAATTGTTCCAATTTTTCTCAGGGGTTGTTCAGAGGGTACAAATTCTTCCTAAGCATATTTTTAATTGCTATAAAGTATTCAATTTATTTAGTACTTAGAATAAAATTTTTAATCTAGAACAATTACTTTATTTTATATCTCTATATATGGAAATGCCATTATAAAGTGTATGACTATGTAAACACCCTTCAAAAGATTTTTTCTATAAACATATAACAAATTTTATCCATAGTTGTAGCATAAAAATTGTGACTTTCCCTAAACACTAAAAATTATTATCATTTGTGTCTTTCAAATCGCATGAGTAACAAATAGCAAGCTAGTGTTGTTTAATTTACACTCTTTTAATTATCAGCTACAGTAAACAACAACATATACTGTTCACAATTCCTAATGCACACAATTCTGAAATTAAGTGGTCCATTTCAAATATGCTTCATATTAATCACTTTGTCTATCCCATTTCTCATTTTATAATATGGGAAAATTTAAAAGGCTAAATCAAAATGATTCTACAGTTTTTTTATGTTTAATACAAACAAAAAAGGTTTTACAGACACATAAAGTTGTTGCATAATTCACTTTGAAACTGAACCCTTAACACATATAGTTGTTTGAAGTTGACAGGAGATG
>NW_005306843.1:0-787 GCF_000412655.1 Myotis brandtii
AGTTAGTACCTAAAACAGAGCCTGGTGCCTAATTAGCTCAGAACAAACATTAGCTATGGTTTGTCCGGCTGTTTCAAAGTTACAATGAACTTACATCGCTCTCACTTTGGATCCTTACTGCAGCCTCTGAGCTGGTGCTCCGCACCCCATTATAGGGATGCAACACTGAGACTCAGAAAGTCTGAGTGACTTGCTTAAGGTCTCACAGCCCCTGTGTGGCTTGCTGAGGTGTCAACCCAGGTTGGGGGGACTCCAGGCCAATGGCTGCTCCCCAGAGGCAGAGATACATTCAATGACCCAGCAAGCACAGGTAGATGCTGTCCCCGGCCCCCAGAGCCCACGTTAACACTGCTCATTAAACCAACTTGTGTCAGACACGGCTGGGACAGGGGACTGGAGGTGAGAGGCTCATCATTGCTGCCCCAAGCTGAGCCCTTTGCCCCCAGGGAAGACAGAGCTGCTACAATGCAGTGTGTTCTATGCAAGGCTGGGAGCTCTGGGTTTTGGGGAGCACTGAGCAGGGGGCCAGAATCAGCCTCAGGGAGCTTCTCAGCCTCTCCCAGGGTGCAAGGTGAGTGTGTGGCTCTCAGGTGACTATCTTAGGCAGACACGCCCACAGTGATTGCCTGTGGAGCCAGCCTATCCCTCCACCCCCCTCCCCAATCCCCTCTGCTCCTGGGGCCTGTCTCCCCAGGGACTGTGTTTCTTTTTTGGGGGGTGGGGGCTATATTTCTTTAACTTTTACTTAGGGCATTTTCTTTCTTTTTTTAAAATATATTTTATTGAT
>NW_005306844.1:0-787 GCF_000412655.1 Myotis brandtii
CTCTCCCATGCATTGGACCAAATGAAACAATAAAGCTATTTGCAGGGAAAAAAATAAAGGGACAAATAATGCCTGCTTCTTAAGGTGATTATGAGACTTAAATGAGAGGATATGAGGATTAAGTGGGAGACTAAGAACCTGGTGTGATGCTGGCTCTTCGTGGAAGTTCTCAGTGGTAGCTGTCTGTCTACGGTTTTAATAGGCTTTTCATGTGTCATTTCCAGCCTGAAGAGAACTCGTGATCCTGTGGATGGGAGCATTCTGACTCTCCTGGTTTTGATTTCTTATAGATAATTAAATGCTCTCTTACAAGTAAGTTAGAATATGTCGACTGATTGTTTATCTCTAAATATACTGATTGTTGAACTTGTGAACCTGGAAAATTAAGAAGTAAGCCTTGGACCCACTAGTACCTTCATTGTGGTGGCTTCATAATGTTGACACCTCCTGAGCTTCTGCATGGCATTACTCTTGGCACACCCCTTCTTTCTTGCTGTACACTTCAACCTGGGACACTGGTCATTTCAGACTTATAGTGGTTTTTTCAAGCAATCCTACAAGTTATAGAATGACTCTTGGGTTGTATTGCAAACAATCTGTGTTGATTCTGGTGTGCTTTTTATTGTGAGATATACACTTAAATAAGGGAGTGTGAATAGGTTGATGGTGACAGTTGCAATCTGTAGTAACATGTTTTAAGTTTGCAAGTGAGGGAACTAACAATACTTTCTAGTCATGTATAAAACGTATAAAGTACTAGAGGCTGGGTGCACGAAATTCATGCAAG
>NW_005306845.1:0-787 GCF_000412655.1 Myotis brandtii
CATGGACATCAATGTTTACATGAGGAACAGTGTCCAGGGTGAGCCTTTACCAAAGGGGCTTTCAGGCAGAGATGGGGATGAGGGGCCGCTGCTGCCAGGCAGGAAGTCAGCCATGAGATGCCTGAAGCTGATAGACTGGTTTGATAATAATGCTAATGAGCACAGATATTATCTGAGTGTTTTTCCTCCCTCTTGGCAGACAAGGAAACCCAGTCATATAATGACTCTTCAAGCACAAGTGAAGTCCCCCTTGGAAGAACGAGTGGATCTACTGAAAGCAGGAATTTTAGGACACATGTGAAACCTAAGCATAGAATAAAATTCTGGAAAAATCAATTCCAGTCTGTAATTAGGGTTTATATCTGGATAGATTATGGTAGCTTTAATAATTATTAGTTTATTTATATATGCTGAAATGCTTTACAAACAACATGTGCCCCTTTTGTATATTTTATGTTATTTTTAAAAATTTGCTAACTGTTATACATGTAAGAAGAAATACATGAGTTTCCCCAAAATATTTAAGGAGAACCTAGGGAAAGTTGTGAAGCCCTGTGGAAAACTGGGAGATGTACCCAGAAATAGCAAGGCTGAACCTTACTGTGGTATATAGGAGATCCAGACCAAAGACCTACAATCTGCACTTCGCTGTCTGTGGAAACCCATCTAGGCTTTGTTAAAGCTATACTGTCAGTTTCAGCCTCCTGGGGCAGCTGAGCCAGAACATGGGGCCTTGGACTCAAGAGTTGCTGCTAAACTAGCTTGGGGCCAGGGTATGCCCATATGA
>NW_005306846.1:0-787 GCF_000412655.1 Myotis brandtii
AGGGGTCGCGACCCACAGGTTGAGAACCGCTGAATAAACGGCAGGTACAGGTGTAGCACAGAGTAAACATCACCGTGTGTTAGGTATTATCGCTTCTGGGCCGCTCTGTGGTGGCAAACTCCAAACATCAGGCCACATCGCATTCTGATGGCTCTTCTTGTATTTACCAGAGGATGCGACATCCTCACACTGTAATAAAAAATTAAAAGAGGCAGAGAAACACACAGCCCAGGGTTCTCGACCTCAGCACTCCTGACATTTGGAACCAGGTCATTCTTTGTGTTGTCCGTGAGGGGGCCTGTCCTGCGCATAGTAGGATGTTTAGCAGCATTCCCGGTCTCTACCCGCTAGATGCCAGCATCAATTTCCTCCCCAGTGTGACAGCCAAAAATGTCTCCAGCATGCCCAATGTCCCCTGGGGGACAACGTTGTCTCCAGTTCAAAACCACTGACATGGCCACCCTCAGAGGCCCCAGAAACAGGGCGGAACTTCCTCCAGCACCGAGGACAGCAAACGGCGGACAGGCAGCTAAAAATAACGGCTACCAATGGAGGGTCATACATCACAGCCAAAGCAGCTCTCTCAGCCAGGTGATGCCATCTGCTTCCCAGGTAGGGAGGGGAGGCTGAGCAGGGGGGAGAGACGGCGAGAGCGAGAGCGAGGAAGAAACGGGACCGTGTGGGAAGGAGGGGGTTTGGAAGGCTGAGGTGAAAAGAAGACACTGTGTTTGTCTGGGTTCCCCAGAAGCAGACCCTGCGGTGAGGATTGGTGTGGTGGTGACTTATG
>NW_005306847.1:0-787 GCF_000412655.1 Myotis brandtii
CTCCACCATGTTCGATGCTCCAGCCAAGCCTTCCCATGGCCCAGGTCCATGGAACTTCTCACCCTTTAACCTTATTCTTTCTCTGTCTGCCTTCCCAGATAGACTCCCGAGCTTTGTGAGGCATGGACCACATTTCCCTCCCTCACCATTATATCGTCAGTATCTAATAGGCTTGGCACACAGTAGGTTTAATAAATGTTTGTTAGATTAACAAAATGGTGGATGCATGGCTTTGCCCTTCTCTGTGCTGGTATAGCAAAATCAGATGCTGAACAATCTTTACGAACAATGACAATGAGATGAGAAGAGCAGGTGCAGTTCTGAATTGCATTACTCTTGAATGTCTCCACCCACCTGGCATCTGGCCATAACTAGTGGTCTTCATTGCAGATCTCCTTAATGCTGACAATGAAATGCTTCTACATGAACAGTGGACACAAATATAGGAGTCTTGACTCACTTTGTTTACTCAAAGGGAATTTCATAGAAACAAGTGTAGTAGAGTGAGAACTCCTGGAAACTCTGCTGTGTTTCCATGAGAGGTGTAAATGTCCTCTCCGAATAGGGCCCTGCTTCAACAATGGAACGCTGGAGAAGTGACAACAGGGGCTGAGTCATAGACATAGCTCCTGCCTTCTTTCTTGGAACACTCCCTTTGGAGCCCTGAACCTCCACATTTGAAGTCTGACCTCCCTGGGACTACCATGATAGAGGACACAGGTAGCGGGCCCGCTCGATAACCCCAGCTGAGTGTTGCCTCCCAGCCGTTCCTGCCAAGGCATTGGAC
>NW_005306848.1:0-787 GCF_000412655.1 Myotis brandtii
TTTTGGAATGGCAGGATTAGGGGCTCATTTATTGCCTCTGATTTTGTCGGTACTTTAGGGGACACATTGATATGACAGCAGAGTGTTTGCAGGGGCCCAGCTGGGGAGAGGCCCAGGACATCGCTGGGGGGGACCCTGGGCACTGGCACCAGGGAGAACTCAGGCAGACAAGCCCACGTGGGTGTGGCAGGACACGAAACACCAAGCACAGAGCCAGCATTGGACACCCAGAAAGCAAAACACCAGAGGCTCCGTCTACCAGCACTCAGGCTCCAGGAGGGGGAGGAGGAGAAAGGTGCCCAGGGCCTCGCACATCCCAAAGGCTCTGGGAGCTGAAGCTGGGCCTCCTTTAGCAGCTCCCTGGGCGGCTTCCAGGTGGGTCTATCTAGGTCTTCTGTGGGCTAAGAGGAATGGGGAAGAGGGTGGGGAATGGGTGGCAGGCCAAGCAGCAGAATTCAGACCCTTCCTGCAAAGATAAACCAAAGCCCAGATATTAACCGAGGGAATTCTGAAGACCAAGGGGCTCTCCGCAGCCATGTTCCGGAACTGTATCCACAAGGGACTGCAGAAGACAAAAAGTCCTGGGCCAGTGATGACACACAGCTAAGGGCAAACCGAATGTGGAAAATGTGACTGACGGGAGGGGAATGGGGTCAGCAGAGAAGGGGAGCGGGGTAGAGAGACAATCCAGCAAGGAGAACTTCGGAGAACAGAAGGATGAGTTGCCAACATTTCCCAAGCTATGCTTTATTCTTCTCATGGGCAGCAAATTCTGAGTTTTAGAAAA
>NW_005306849.1:0-787 GCF_000412655.1 Myotis brandtii
AAAAAAAATTAAACATAAAACAAGTGGATCAAACAGGAAATAAATAATAAGGTTTAAAAGCACAAATATATCAATAATTACATTGAATGCTAATGAACTAAAGTCTCCAATTTAAAGACCTACATTGTCAGACTAGGGAAAAGAAAAACTATATGCAGTTTACCTGTGATACACCTTAAATAAAAGGACACAGGAAATTAGAACTCGAAGTGTTTAAAAAGATGAACTTTGCCAAAACTCACCAAAAGAACTCTGCTGTAGCTAGACTAACATCAGCTGATACAGAGTCTAAGGTCAGAGGCATTATCAGAGATAAACAGACATATCATATGCTGCCAGGTCAATTTGCCAGGTGTGATAATTCCCAATTTTCATGCACATACACCTAATATCAACTGTATAAAGTAAAACGTAACAGGAAAAGGACGAACACAAATAACGTCATAATGGGAGATGAACATGGCATATTGGACCCCTCCAATCCGAGGCCAGTCTCTCTTCCCTGAATACTGTATGACTCCCCCTTTTCTCTACACAGGGGGAACTGCAGGACTCATTGGTTTTCTATCTCCCTTGGCTTTTAGATGCCACTTCTTCTTGTGCCCTTCAAGTCATCACTGAATACCGTTATCCTACCTCATCTCCAAGTCCCAGCTCAAATATCACCTCCGCCATGAAGCCTTCCCCTAACTTAGAACCTGTGCTTCCTCCCAAACTCAGAAATATGTTCAAGGCCCTTGGCACTTTCTACCTTAAATTTGAATTCTTTTTGCACGTGTGTTAACGT
>NW_005306850.1:0-787 GCF_000412655.1 Myotis brandtii
TGTATATGTGTGTGTTTGTGTGTATATGTCCATGTGGTAATGATGTGTCTAATGGTCACGACATTGTTACACTTGGCAATCAGAGCAAGAGGGCTGGCTGGATGCCAGCCGGGGCCTCACAACATGGCATTTAGCTTGGTGAAATCACTAAAGTCCTAAGGATTGGCTCCCAGTATTTCAGTATCAAAAATGGATTCCTCGGTGTCCCAGAGTTAAGTGGATTCAGTGATGCTGACTCAGTTTCACAAACTCACAAAAGCTTAATGTATAAATCCAGAATGCCAATTGATTACTCCACATGGGAATTATAGCCCTCACTGGACAAACCGTCACCTGATCAGAGTATTCTTTCCCTGTAGTCCTACCTAAGCAGAAGTTTGCTTGGAGTCATGGAATCAGAATCAGGTTGTTTAATTATCTGATTTCAAAATATAAGGGCATCATACCTAATTAGCGGTAGCTTCCATTTCCTAAATGAAAGGTAATAGAACCCATCCTTGAGCCACGATGGGACATTCTTTTCTGGACATTGTTGAGACCAGCAGTGCTCATGGTGGCCTGATACTTTTACTTGTACATTTCCATGGGTGACTGAAGACCCTCCATTCCTTTTTGGATTGGCACATTCTTTTTTTAAATAGAATCTCTTCTTCTTTGAAAGAGGGTGAGTTAACAAAATTGGCTAAACTAAAAAAAATGTTAAAAGTGATGCACACATACATTTAAAAAAATGACAGTTATTTTTGCTCATCAGTTTATCTTGGTCATTAGATTCCACATATGAGTG
>NW_005306851.1:0-787 GCF_000412655.1 Myotis brandtii
CGCGACCCACAGGTTGAGAACCGCTGTTTTAGAGGGACGTGCCTTCTTCCTCCTCTTCCTACCTTTCCCTTGATTTCCTACACATTCATCTAACAAAATCAAAACAAAAAAGGTTAAAATCAAGGAGGTGAGAAAGTTTCCAAGGGAAGTTACTTAACATTTTCAATGATGGGAGGTCAAGGAAGGAAGAAGCGTGAGTGAACCTTCTAGAGAGCAATGTGCTGGCTACTGGGGATAGAAGCCAGATTATTGGGTCCAAGAAGAGAACCAGTGGAGACAACCAGACTGGCCCCAGACCACTTATGTAAGATATTTGACAGAGAAAGGAAGTAAGGCAATGAGACAGTAGCTAGAAGGTTAGCAAGGTCAAGAAAAAAATCTGTCAAGATAGAAGAAAGTCAAGTATGTTGAAGGCAGAACAAAATAAATAAGGGATGACAGCTTCCTTGGAGCTTGTTGCTAGTCTACCAAGGAGGGACAGCAGAGTACCCTGGCTGCCTGGGGCCATCCACACTATTATGGACAGGTAATGAATGGAAGACTAATGCCCACAATGCATAGGATCCTCCCCTATAGCTCAAGACCCAACCTCTTCACACATGTTCTCCCCTAGAAGACTTGTGCCCTAACAGAGGGTCTGCACTCTGGGAGAAAGCCAATGTGCCTGAGATATTACTGCAATCATAGGGCAGTGGCTAAAATGAAAACAGCCTCAGAGTAAGAAAAACAGGAAAAATGAAAAGATTTGGGAGCCTGGCTGGCATGGCTGCTCAGTGGTTGAGTGTAG
>NW_005306852.1:0-787 GCF_000412655.1 Myotis brandtii
ATTTGAATCAAGGCTCCAGTCCCTATTGTATTGTGGCATCCAAGATTAAGGAAGGTCCTCTTACACTGCACCTCTATTTGTTGTCTTTGGAGCATGTACCACCATTTATTTTTCATTGATTTCTTTGTTTAGTTATATTTTTATCTGTTCTCCCAAAGATTGTAAGCCCCATAAAGTCAGGGATCAAATATATTACCTTCAGCATGCTCTCCTCTGTGCCAAGCACAATGCCAGAACAAACTAGTGCTCATTAAATAATTTCCTGGTAAAAGAATAAATGATCAAATAAATGAATGAACTTGGGCAAGTTACATCAGTCACCTTGTTTATTAAGAAAACTAAATGATATTATGCAAATTTGGTGCCTGACACATAGTAGGTGCTCTTTTAATTTTAATTTCTTCTTTCTGGGTATTCATCAGATTAACTTTTATGAGACCCACACATTTACTGAAATTACATTGACTGTCTGGACAAATACTCTTCATGATGCTCCTTAAACTACTATCCCTGTGCCTGAGCAATTTCTTGATAAAGGGATTTTTTTCCACAGAGCAGAGCAAAGGGGGCTTTGAAACTCTAATTTTTATAGTTCACACCCCATGTGTGCCAGACACAAAAAATCACTTTGAGCTGCTAATTGGTGACGCCAAAAAAATTGTTTTTTTAAATGTAAAAATGCAACAGTGGGTTTTGGCAGCAAGGAGAAGACGTTTCAATCTAAAAGTGCTTGTCATCTCAATTTTTCCTGCTTTAATTCATTGCTTAAGCAGAGGGTAAAAAAAAA
>NW_005306853.1:0-787 GCF_000412655.1 Myotis brandtii
CACACACACACACACACCTGCCCTAGTACTGAGTCCATACTGGCAGGAATAAAATATGTGTAAGATAGTCTCCCCACTCCCAATCTAGACTGTGCTGGTGTTGGGCACCCCTGACCACGGTGAGGCCCTTCACCCACCTTTCTAGGGAATCCCCATACAGCATAAATGCTCAATCAACTCCAGAGACCTGAGTTCAAGTCCCAGCTCTACAACTGATGAGCAAATCACGCTGTGTCTGAGTGTCCAAGCCTGATCTTCTCAGGGAGAAAGGGGCCTTCCCTCCTGCAGCCATGAGCGACCATACCCAGAAAGATGCTCTGTACATTCTTGAAAACACTCACTGCACTAACATGTATTTACTGTCTTTGCCAAGTGTAAAACGCTAGGCGAAGAGAGCGCCTAGTAGATGTCTCCATTGATTGATGTGTAATAGTGGCCGGTGGGGAAGAGAAACAAGCCTGAGTAAACTGAATGAGCCCGGCCAACCCATCTGCTGAATGGCTGACTGACTGAATGAGACGGAACAGGCACTTGGATTATAAATACAAACTGTGAAATTTGCTCTTTTAAAGCACACACAGATCAACGCAGCCCTCCCCACCACACCCTTCTCCTTCTGTTTCTTTTATTTTCCAAGGTGCAATTAATTATCGTAAATAGCAGGAAGCTGCACTTGGATGGGTCATAGCATAGAAATGTGTCTTAAGGACTGGGACGGCTCTAGATCTGGTCTTGGTTCACAGTGGGCACAGCCCATGAACAAGTGGGGAGGCCCAGGGGCACGGTT
>NW_005306854.1:0-787 GCF_000412655.1 Myotis brandtii
AGGGTACAAAATTGACTCCAGTTGAGAACCACTGCCTTTGGACAGGCAAGGTTTAATAATCAGAATCTATAAGGCCCTATCACTGAAATTCCAGACTTAACAGTTTTTATCTTCAACTTACTCTTGGTAGTTGGATTGGTCTTAATTCCATAGATGGTAACAGAGTACTAAGAACTATAGGGTGTCTGATTCTTTCTGTTCAGCTTCTGAAAAATAAGAATAGAAAAAACTAGAAAGATTAGTGTGAAAAGTGGGTTCTTGGCATTAATCATCCACATAACTTTTAGATGTAGAAGGATGGCCATATATGTAGGATATGCACTTGTGCTGTCTGGGTTTTAACATATCACAGTTCATAAAATCACCTCTAGGAAATTAATATTTTATAAGTGTCATAATGCTAATGCTTAGATATTAGTGTAGGAAACATTTATAAAACTGAAATGTATGTCATAATTTTAGAAATATTCTCCAGTCAGAAACTGAGAAATTAACTTCTCACTGCCTCGAATGGGACAGGAAGCTTGAATTGGACATCCCAGATGATGGTGAGGGAACATTTATGTATTTTTTACATTTTAGCTTTGTTCATCTTAATTTGGTTACATTGATCTGAAACTTTAAAAATATAGTGTTGTCCAACTTTATACTTTATTCTAAAAAGGAAGAATTTTTTCATATCTCAATGTATGTTCATTAACATCTCTGTACTAAAATGATACATGATTTAAAAGGTGTAAATAGGATATTTTTAAAACATTATATTTTATTGATTTCAGAGAGGAAG
>NW_005306855.1:0-787 GCF_000412655.1 Myotis brandtii
CCCGCCTCACAAGTGAAATTGACCACTCAATTGACTTAGACCTTCCTACCTACCTCGACTGAAATACACATTTTGTATGGTATTCATTTGTTCACATGTCTTCTCCAAGGACCATTAGACAAATTTAAAAGAAGCATCTGAAAGAGCCTAGAAAAGGAAGGTAGCAAGCAATGAGGAGGGGCAGGCCATTGCGTTTGTCTTGGTTATAGGAGGTTACAGTTGATGAACTTCTGATGACATCTACAGCTACCAGAAAGGAAGATCAAAGCATGGTTCCCTGGGATAATTTCCATGATTCACTGTAGCTCAGGAAAAGCTCAGCCTAATAGGCTGTATTAATCACTTGGGTGTAGCTACTACTTGTTAGAACTCAATTAATTGGTTGACCACCAGTTTACTGCCACTTGTAGAACTTAAGGAATCAAAGAATTTACACCAAGGAACGTAGTGGGAGATACTATCTAAGCGTGATGGTGTTTCATTTGCTTGACTCATTGTCCATGTCTTGGAAAATAAATAAATAAATTCAGAAAGCATGTGTGTATGTTTACCAAAAGAGCTCATTCAGTATGGTAATACTGATGTTATTCTCATTGCAGAGCCATTCAAAGACCACACACACCACTGGAAAGGAGTCCAATACAGGCCTCTTAAGAGTTACACCCTCACACTCTTCCTAGGGAAACTCCACCTTTCAGCTTCTTTGAATGAACCATGCTGTCCATCTGCCTGGAATACTCTTTGCCCAGTGCCTTCCTGATCCCCAATTTCATCTAGTCAAATCTTT
>NW_005306856.1:0-787 GCF_000412655.1 Myotis brandtii
CCCTGACCCCATAGTGGCATTTTAGAGTTTGTAAAACATTCTAATTACCCCTATAATGTGGTCAGGACAGATGCTACTATCCTTTTTCCTGATGACAACATTGAGGCTCAGATAGGTCACATGGCTCTCCCAGGGTCAGGCAGTGAGGAAAGAAGTGACAGAACTGGTACTAGAGCTAAGGTTCTGACCATTTCTCCTATTTTTATTGATACAATTTATTCAAACCCAATAATCTGATAATGATAACCTAAAACTATTGATATTCTCATATGTGATTATGATGGGACAGACAGAGGAAAATACTCCTTTAATCAGTAACTTGCTACTGGTGTGCTGAAAATAACACCTCTGCCTCAAACCCTCTTTTTAGGACAAGGCAAGAAATAGTATTAAAAGGAAAGAAGAAGAAAAAGGAAGTGTGAGATGATATAACTTGGTGGTTAAAAATCCAGTTTGGGTGAGTTGATGAGTTTACTAAACTTCCATTTCTTCACCTCTCATATAGGTATAACATTGGTACCTACTTCATATATAATGCAAGTTCAACAAACAGTAGCTATAATGATGACTAACATCATTATCATTGTAATCATAACACACAAAGTAAAATCTTAAGCAGCTCTGGCTACTGAGGCAGGTACCCGGAGCCTTCGGAGAACACTGGAAGTCAAGCCTGCGGTTCTCATCCAGGGCCTGTCCTTGGCCCTTTTTTGCTTTGGAAAGGCATTTGCCCAGATAAGTATTGCTATTGAGGAATTTAGGAAAGAAGACCAGAGTGGAGGTGAGG
>NW_005306857.1:0-787 GCF_000412655.1 Myotis brandtii
CCTTCCTTCCCTCCCTCCTTCCCCTTCCCTCATTTACTTCCCTTCCTTTATAACTCTATTTTTAAAATTATTTTGTGATATGCAAAAAATAATAAAATATTGTTTATAATAGGCTGTTAGGTATAATGAATAATCATATATTAAACATTCCATACCCACCACTCAGGTTAAGAGATAGAGTATGATCGGTATACCTTGGAAGTCCCTACTTGCCCTGCCCTGGTTCCATCAACCCCTCTCCTAATTTACCATGAATTCACTAATATTTTGAACTTTTTGTTTGTCCTGTCTTCCTTTATCTCTATGTCTATAGTCTTCATTAATGTATTGCTTAATATTGCATGTACAAAACTTTATATAAATGGAATTTTACTGTATTCAGTCTTCCATGTCTTATTTTACCCCTCTACCTCATGACTCCAAGATAGTCTCATGCTAATTTTAGCTAAAGATCATTCACTTTTATTGCTGGCTAGCATTCCATTCACCACAATTATTTGAAGCATTTTATTGTTGATATACTTGCCTAGTTGCTAATTCTTTACCCTCACCAATAGTGTTTCTGTGAATATTCTTGTACCTATTTCTTGGATCTCATATTTGAGAATTTCCTTAAGATATAATTCTAAGAATGAATTATTGGGTAGTTGGATATGTACATTTTTACTAGATAATGCCACAGTAGCTATCATGTTTTACATTCCAACTAAGAATGAATAAAAATATGGGTTACTCCAGAGTCTCATTTATACTTGTTTTCTCTCTCTCTCTCTCTCTCTCTCTCTCT
>NW_005306858.1:0-787 GCF_000412655.1 Myotis brandtii
GAGGATTAACCAAAAAAACAAAAGAAGGAAGTCATCAAGGGTGGGTAAAGAGCTGAGAGAGCAGGCACATTCTCCAGGTTAGACAGGGGTCAAGTTTCCGGACTTCAGAATCATCACAGTGGGGAGATACACTGCTGAGAGGACTTTTATCTGAGGAAAAGCCTCAGGGAACTTCTGGAAACTTCTGCTCCCTTCTGAGGGTCGCCTTACACGCCCAGTTTTACAGGCTGACATTTGACAAAAGCAAATCAATAAAGAAAACCGAGCCCCTCTGACAAATAGTGCTAGAGCAACTGGACATTGCAGGCAAACATGAATCTTAATTTAAACTTCACATCTTATCGAAAAAATTAACTCAGAATGAGACCCGGACTGAAATGTAAAACATAACATGCAAAAACCTTTTTAAAAAGCACGGGAGAATTTTATGGGATCTGAGATGTAAATGTAAGGTGTAAAACTATAGCACTTTTAGAAAAATATATGAGAAAAACCTTGGAATATATGGCTTGGCAAAGAGTTTCTAGACTTGAAACCCAAAGCATCATTTGTAAAAGGAAAAATTGATAAGTTAGATATCCTTAGAATTAAAAACTTTTGCTCTGCAAAATATAACATGAAGAGGATGAAATACAAGCTACCATCTGGAAGAAAATACTTTCAAACCATATATCTGACTAAAAGACTACTATCTGAAATAGATAAACAACCCAAAACTCAACAGGAAAGCAAACAATCCCATTAGGAACCAGGCAAAAGTCACAAATAGATATTTTACTGAAAAGTA
>NW_005306859.1:0-787 GCF_000412655.1 Myotis brandtii
CCCCATCCCATTGGTCACTCCATCTCAGTGTCCATTGTCAATCCCTCCTCTTCCCTATAATGTCTTCAGGTCTCAAGGTTGAAGATCTCAGACTAGTCCTCTTCTCTCTCATTCTCTCTTCTTCTAACCTCATCCAGGTTCATAGCTTTAAATGTGTTCATTTCCAGCTATTCCCAAGTTTATATTTCCTACAAACTCTGGACTCTGACTACATAGTTGACATCTTCAGGCACTTAAATGTCTAACAGACTGTATGACTTAACATGTCCCAAACAACTCCTGCTTTCCCCACCAACATGTAATCTGCTCCACCCACAGCTTGTACCAGCCTGGATGACAGGACCCTTTCAATTGCTCAGGCCCAGAACCTTGAAATTTTCCTTGATTTACCTCCCTCTCTCTCTCAGTCTCATACCTTATTCCCAATACGTCAGCAAGTCCTGTTGATTCTGCCTTATAAATATACCCAGAATCAGACCGCTTCTCTCCTTCTCCATTGTTATCATCCAGCAGCATCTTGTACCTGGATTACTGAAATGGTCACAGAGTCCTTTAAAAGATAAGTTAGGTCAGTTCTCTTTTAAAACATTCGATGGCTCCCATCTTACCCAGAGTGGAAAACTAAGTCCTCATGTGGCCTATTTGACTCAAATTGCCTCTTTGTCCTCATCTACTCACTTTTCTCTTGTTCCTTCTTCACCTACTCTGGTCTCCATGCTGCTTTCTCAAATATACTAGACTAGACGCCCGGTGCACAAAATTCGTGCATGGGAGAGGGGTCCCTCAG
>NW_005306860.1:0-787 GCF_000412655.1 Myotis brandtii
CTTGGTCCTTGAATTATTTTCTTGGTGTCCTCTATGCTAAGCTTTGGTATGTCCCACCCCCATCCTGCAGCCATGGCACAAAGATCTGGTGTTAGGCTCGGCCACCAGGTCCCTGGCGGGGCTACTCTGGTGGTGGTTGACCAAACTGTTTGTCCAGTGTGGGGGGATATTACCCTCCAGGTTAGTCTCTTTGGGGCATGGGGGTTGCTACTTATCAGCGGCAGGCTTGGCAGGAGGAGGAGGACAGCGACGAATCCGCAGCTTGAGAGGGTTATTTGTTTTCTCTGCAGTCCATCCATGGCTGTCATCATCCGGAGGGGGTGCTCGCTTAACGTGGGAGGCATGGATCCAGGCAGCTACGCCGTCTACTTTGACTGCCGTCGGGGTTGTTAGCAACACCAGATGGGGTCCTTTCCACCTCGGCTCGAGATTAGCAGCTCGGTGGCGTCTGACGTAGACGAAGTCTCCGACCTGGAACTGGTGGGGGACCTGCAGCTCCCCTGGTTTGTAGAGGGCAGCCAAGGGGGTCCACACCTCCTTCTGGACAGTCTCGAGGGCCTTCAGCCTGGCAAGTAGGGATTGAGGAGTGTGAGTATCGGTTGGTACAGACCATGGGTCAGCGGCCAGGGGCGGAGGGGCCCCAAACAGAATCTCGAATGGGGTTATTCCTAGGGGTCCTGGGGTATTTCGCGCGCGGAAAAGAGCAAAGGGAAGGAGGACCGTCCAGTCTGCCACGCCAGTCTCTAAGGATAATTTAGTCATAGCCTCTTTTAATGTTCTGTTCATT
>NW_005306861.1:0-787 GCF_000412655.1 Myotis brandtii
GACTCCCCGCGTTGTGTGCTTTTAGTGCACTCCACCCAGAAAAGAGCTGCCCATTCTGATCAAAAATGTTAGTGAGCCCTGCAAATAGAAATTACCCCCACAGAATAGACATCTTCATTAACATTTCCCCCCAGCAATATCAGCACTAATGATTACACAGTCTTCAACTGCAGCACAAGCACAGATAAAGAATCACACACCCTTCGTACAAGCTCCGTAGGGACACAGACTGGACTGTCTGTTTGGCATCTGTTTTTCTGGAAATTGCCTTATCCACAAAGGGGGGAACAGTCCTGTTCACACTACATGACCCAAACCCAGATTCACTGTGGATTGGTGGTTTGGGGTTTGTTTTGATTTTAGCACCTGAGGCCCAGCTGCCACCCTTCCCCAAAATCCAACAGACACCCTCACGTCCTTATCAAAATTCCCGCTTCCTTAAAGCTGCCTCTGATGAGTTTCCCTTACGGGCAATTAAAAGAGTACTAATTAGTAAGATCAATATTTCAAAAACAAACAGAAAAGCAGTAGTGTCTTTAACAGAAAACCGTAATTTTTTAAAAAGTTTATCAATGTTGCCTGCTTAGAGCCTTTATATATAACCCCCTTGAGGAAAGGGTAATTTTTTAAAATCCTGACCACGTATGAGCTATTATAAAAGTTAAGATGAAAATGCTTCCTGAGAGAGTGCCTGCCAAGTTTTCCTGTCACGTAAGTCATGTCCACACTGATAGAATCTCAGAGCCATGATGGTCTTAGAAACCCTCCCACCAGGACAAGCCTCTTC
>NW_005306862.1:0-787 GCF_000412655.1 Myotis brandtii
TCCCTGCTCCTGGGCTCCCACTGGAGAACCGCTGGGTTAGCTGTAGGGTTCTGAGCACCAGTAGCCCTACCTGAAAGACTGAGCAAAATTAGAACAGCTTTCTTACACCTTCTTACTGCCCAGCACCAGCCACACCTGTAATCAAATCAGAGCAATGAGAGGCAAAGCTCCCTGCAGCCCTCTCTGTCCACCGAAGCATCAGTGAAGCCCTCACCGGGATCCCCCAGAGACACGGGACAAGTGATGGAAGCAGGGAAGGGAGGAAGCACACGTCGTGTGATGCCAGGTGCTGCCCGGAGGCTGGCTGTGAGGGACAGAAGCTCCATGGGCATCTCTGGGGCTTAGTCCCCAAGGCGAGAATGTGGATTTGGCTGCAGGGCAGCAGCATCATGAAGGCAGAGCATGATGGGAGAAGGTGCAGGTGTGGGCGCCTTCGGATAGGGAGCCCTCTGCCCTGTGCACTGAGAGGCAGCCTGCACTTATCTGCTCCATGAGCACATCGTTTCCCTTGCAGAAGCACTACAAGGGCACCTCGGCCAACAGTGCGGGGACTTTATGATCTTTGCCAACCTCTGGGTCAGGCCAGCCCACGCCAGCCCACTCTAGTTTATAACTTTCATCCTCCCATCCAGCCTGACTCGACAGCTGCCTTGGTTGGACCCTCCATGTGCATGATTTTCCTGAGTTTAAAAACTAGAACCTTATGTTCTCCTCATTTTTACAAAAATGCAGAAGCTGTTAATACCTGTGAGCTTCCCTGGCTTGCAGACCACAGTCTCATCAACCA
>NW_005306863.1:0-787 GCF_000412655.1 Myotis brandtii
AACAGCAGGGCATAGGATTGGGAATGTAGCAGGGGAAGATAAAGATAATTGCAACGTAAAACAGGTGGTCAAGGAAGGTCTCATTGAAATGGTGACATTTGAGTAAATCCTTGAGGGAAGTGTGGAGGCTATTGGGCTGAAGAGCTTTGTAGGTAGAGGGAAGTGCAGGTGCAAAAGTTCTTGGGCTCTAGAGCATGACTCACATGTTCAGGGAACCGAGAGAAGAGCTCCTGAAGATTTTTGAGAAGAGTGATGTGACCTGACATACAGCCACACTGGTGTGCATTTCACAGCACAATCTAGGGTGTTCCTTTTACCTTTAGTCCACTTACATAGACTATGTCATGTAACATAACAACTCTAATGGCTACTGTCTGCGATAAAATGGAGGAAATGCCAGGGTGGAAGCAGGAAATCCAATTAAAAGACCTTTATAATAATCCAGGCAATTTACCTACTTCCAGGACTGATGCATCTCCAACACCTGGAACAAAGTAGGCATGCAAAGAATAAATGATTACATTTTGCACGACAGTGTAAATATTCTTTGTGTTCCCAGGGCACTCACTGGTTACTTCCTGAATTCATAGCTCTTGAATAAAGGGGTAGACCAGATGATTTTTCAAATCTAAAATTCTGTCAACCCAACTGCCATCTGGGCTTCTCCACTAAATGCCCCACTGCCTTCTCCAATTCTACATGATCAAACTGAATTCATCCTTTTCCTCCTTCCTCCTGGCTTCCCCCACCTAGGTTTGAAGTCTGTTATCTTTACCAATCTTGTCTA
>NW_005306864.1:0-787 GCF_000412655.1 Myotis brandtii
TTTTTTTTTTAATCTGACAAAGAGAGACGAAGATGGTATTGGAACACAGAACGGAGTCATTTCTGTTGACCCAATAAATGAAATCGTATTCAGTCAGAGGGGTGGGTGGGGGATTCTAGGCGCCTGATTCCCCTTCCTCTTCTTGGCGGGCAGAACCTGCTACTGGACAGCGGCAGGGGACAGGAGCCCCTGCAGGCAGGTCCTGCGGTGGGTGGTCTGGTCGGGGGAGGCAAGGTGCCGAGAGGCAAGGCCTGGTGAAGGCAGCCTTCAAAATAAAAACCCTCTTAATGCTCGAAGGCAGAACTCTCCGAGGATTTCTATCGCTCCTCTCCGAGTCACCAGTGCACCCTGTTTTGGAGTAGAGCCTACTTCAAAGCCCAGCACCTGGCCTTTGACCCCCATCCCTTCCACAGGAAACAAACAGCCTCTCCCACAGACCTGTGGACTCAGCCCAGCCTCCGAGAAAAGACTTCAGCTAACGGAGTCGGATTCTAGAAAGAAAGTCCTCAATGTCCTGTTGAGAACTGTGACTTGACTCTCCTTGCAAACCAACAAATTAGCCTGTAGCCGTCTCATGGCTGTTGGTAGAAGATGCAAGTTGTGGGTCAGAGATGCAGGATGATTTGTTACTCATCACAGTTAGTAGCCAGCATCTTTTTTCATTGTATTAACATTTTTAAAAACTGAGATATAAATCACATTCCATTTCAGTGGCTTTTAGTATACGCACAAGGTTGTGCCAACATCTGAATTCAAGAACATTTTCATTTTCTCCCAAATAAATCCC
>NW_005306865.1:0-787 GCF_000412655.1 Myotis brandtii
GTTTTGGCTCCTTAAGAGACTAGGATGTGACAGGGGAGAAATATACATTTTCAACCTATTTTTTTTTCTTTGGAAAAATATATCTTATATCTAGGATCTAGGATCTATGATCACACTGCTGAAACAGGGCAATATATCAATGCGGTGGTGTAACTGTGCAGCGTTTCGGCTCAAGCCCAGGATTGGGGTAGTCTGATCTTTTATTTACATTCTATCCACGTCTCCAAGTATTTCCCCATGAAGCTTTCA
Source organism: Myotis brandtii (assembly GCF_000412655.1). NCBI lineage: Eukaryota > Metazoa > Chordata > Mammalia > Chiroptera > Vespertilionidae > Myotis > Myotis brandtii. The sequence goes on from NW_005306865.1 coordinate 250, forward strand.
TTTTTAATTTTTTGAGACTAAAATAGATATAGCCAGTTAATTATTTCATCTATTTTTCTTCATTTAACATATGCACAGATGACTTTAAATATTATTTTCCTGTAGTTGTAATCCTAATAGCTATTGTTATTACATAGTCAGCTAAATGGTAAATATCGCAGGCAATGTGCAGAGTCCAAATGTGACTAATCCGTTAATTCTATATTATTTTTATCCTTGTATTTTAAAATGATTTCACATAAAATGTTAAAAGTATACTTTACATATTTATTATTTAATGACCCACACTGCTGTGTCTTAGTCTACTGTTATTATGCCAGCAAACCGCCCACAGAGTATTTTCTGGGTAATTGAAGGCCCACAGCACACTTTCTGAGGCTATCAGAACTGTCAAAAAGTGAGTCTTTTCAGGGTGAAGAAAATGACAATAAGGAGAATTAGCAGCTTTAACTAAAACTCCCGTTTAGTTGAGGAATGTGCATAAGAAAGTTTTAGAATTCATGTTTTTTAATGCTCATAATGGGCATGGGTAAAAAAA
>NW_005306866.1:0-787 GCF_000412655.1 Myotis brandtii
TGATCTCTCACTTCCTTTGGGGGGAAAGGAACTGTTGAAGTGCTGTGGCATTTTCTTTTTCTTTTTTGGTCAATCATACAACATCCTCTCTACATGAAGGCAGAAAATAACTGGCAATTTAAAGAGTCTGAAAAAAAGTTTTCCTTCTGAGAGTGTTCTGAGTATGCTATGGCATTTCCCTACTGCTCCCAGTACCAGGAGAAACAAAAGTCCCTTCTAGTGCATGGAGCCAATGTGCCTGCCTTGAAGTTTTGGCTTGAGATGACTAAGAGAAATAGAGCCGTATTGCTATATTGTGCACTTCCATCCATGACAAACCAAAAATGCATGTTCTTGTTTAGGCTAAGAGAGATTCCCAGCCTATATTCATTTTAAAGAAGATTGTCCAAAGGGGTGAAGAGATGCTGACAAAGAAAATCTGTGTGGATCCAGTCATGGAAGTCAAGGGTTTGGGCATCTGTGGTATATTTGAAGACTTTAGAAGATAGACACTATGTGTCACCTGCCCCAAGGAAACTACAGTGAGGGTCTCACAGCAACAGTGATTTTGAAAACCCAGAAGTAGCCCATGAGTCAGCAAATGTATAACTTGCAAGCGAAGAGGAAAAAATGACAGATTATAATTATTAAGAGTTTGTACCTCTTTCCCCCAAGTCACTTTCCCCACAGAGAAGTGTAGGGAAGGAAAAAAGAAAAAGGAAGAAACAGACAAAAAACTATATTTTTTTCCAGATTTCCTAACCTGAACCCCACCCAAGGTTGGAATTATGTGATTATGTCCCTGTCA
>NW_005306867.1:0-787 GCF_000412655.1 Myotis brandtii
AGAGCCTAAAGGCCATTTGCTGGCATGGGCTTCTCACATACTCTGTATACCAGGAAGAACCTGAGCTGAACTCTCAGCGTTTAGCACTATGCCCTACCTATTTACACCAGCTGAGTCAACTAACGTAAGAGAGTTCCTGATGGAGTCTTTTGACCAATGTACCAAGACCTGCCCCGTCCAATCAGAACTGCTTCATAAAGACCAAGCAGAACGGAATAAATTGGAACTCGTATTTGCACGAAATTGGGAACTTGGGCAGGAACTTTCTATATAAAATATAGTCCCCACCCCTGCCGGTGTGGCTCGGTTGGTTGGGCTTCGTCCAGTGTACTGAAAGGTTGATCGTTTGATTCCTGGTCAGGGCTTTGGGCTCAGTCCAGGGTGGAGGGCATGCAGGAGGCAGCCCATTGACGTTCCATCGATGTTTCTCTCTCTCTCTCTCCTTCCTCTCTATCTAAAAACCAATAAAAATCTTAAAAACAAAATAAAGACAGCCTTCCTTTTCATGGTGAAGCAAAAAAAAAAAGTTATTATTTTTAATTTTAGAGAGGGAGGAAAGGAGAGAGAACAAAAAATCAATTTGAGACAGACACATTAATGGGCTGCCTCCTGTACAAATCCACAACCTAGTTATGTGTTCTGACCAGGAATCGAACCCACGACCTTCCTGTACATGGGATGATGCTCCAACCAGCTGGGCCACACTGGCCAGGGCTTGATGGAAGACAAGTTAGCTTGCTAACTGAACCCGTGTCTCCCTGGTGACAGCTCCTTTTGCTCAAATGAA
>NW_005306868.1:0-787 GCF_000412655.1 Myotis brandtii
TTGTGCTCACTCTGTGGGTGGTGCTGCTCCGAGCCCTTTGCACATGTTAAGTTGTTTAGTCCTGGCAACAGCTCTGTGAGGCAGTTACTGTCGCTACCCCCATTTTACACATTAGGGGGTACAGAGAGATTAGGTGACTTGCTTAGGGTCACCCAGCTAAGAAGGGGTGAAGCCTGGATTCTAACCCAGGCACTTGGCTCCAGCATCCACACTCTAACCACCAAGGGACAAGCATAGAAGTGGAGAGCATGGCCCACTTACACAAACCTCATTGTATGTAATAATCTTCCAGTGAACAGGGCAGTGCCTTCTGGGCCCACACGTGCAGGAATGGTGACTCCGACTCCCCCACCCCAGGGTTGGGAAGGCCATCTCTGTGTGCCTCCTTACCTCCCAGGGCACCTCCTGCTCTGTGTGGGTAATGAGGCCTGTCTGGGCAGCGATGGCCGGGCGTGCACTGCCCCCGGGAACAGGGACAGGTAGAGGAGGCATTCTTCTGCTTATGTCACAGGGGAAGGAGCTAAGACTCACCTAAAGGGTAAAGGACCAGGCAGCCTTGGAAATGGCCACTGTGACTCTGGACTTGGAGGCCAGAGCATCCGCATAGCAATGGAGGTACCCGACGCTGCTGGTCCCTGTGCACTGCCATGTGGGGAGGATTAGGTGGGAAAACCTCAATTAAACATCTAACGCCAGGCCTGCCCGCGGCATGAGCTCAGTACCTGGACACTCCCTTTCCTTCCCTCTGGGTAGGAGGGAATGAGTGTAGAAGTCACCCAGAACTCGG
>NW_005306869.1:0-787 GCF_000412655.1 Myotis brandtii
CATTTTGACTGCCCTTAAGTTAGGGATCCAACCAGGCCAAGTCACCCCGGGAGAGACTTGAGTACACCTAGTTCCTTCAGAAGGGGCTGGGGACTTGGCAGGCAGGATGACTGACACGTTGGCAGTGACTGACAACAATGAAAATTGATCTCCCATCAATACCAGGTCAGTAGCAGTAGGGAAAGATCACAAAACAGCAATGGCACAAGATGGTCGCTGTGTAGACTGGAGGGAAGGCAGAACTAGGAAGAGACAGAAAGGCTTTCAGTAGGGAATGGAGAGTGCTGGGAGGGATGAGCTGCAGACCATGAGTCATCAATAAAACATCTGCTCAGAACAGACAGCTTCCTAGGAGGGAATCACTGAAGACCTTGGTTTTGAGTTTCATGAAAATGTGCACAATCTTGTTGAGAGCTGAAGTTTTCCTCTTACTTCCTGCCTTGGTATAGAATCTGAAAATACGGCATTTGATATGTATTTTCTCTGTCAACTAAACTTACTTTTCAAAATTATTTAAATTATAGAAATAACATCCAAATGCATTTTCACTGTGAAAATTTCAAACAGCACAGATAAAACCAACGTCTGCCTTTGACCCTGTTCTCCAAATCCTGCTTCTGCCCCAGAGGTCATTCTGGGTAGCCTTTCAGACCTATTTCTATGCATAGAGACACCTCCATTTTATTGTTTTGTATAAATGAACAGCCATATTCTGGACTTTGCCATCTAAAACCATTTAAACTGAAGTAGATGGGTGAGATTTTTCACATTTCAGAAATACCTGCAA
>NW_005306870.1:0-787 GCF_000412655.1 Myotis brandtii
CTCCACTACTTTCACACTATCAGTGCCTCAGGACACAGTCAAGATGAGAGATAATGTTGATGCTACACCTTATGCCATGGTGTGGGCGAGTCTACCCAGTGAGCAGTTGGGGTATCCCTGCCATTTCTCCACCAGGAGGGTTTGTAGTAACCTAACCACACATGGGAATGTGGACAAACCATGCTAATACACCCCAAGAAACCTGAATGCAATGGCCCTTTATGCACAGCCCCCAAATACCCAGGGCCCCTTCAGTGTCACCTGACAGGCAGGGGGGCGTTGGAGGGAAGGTGGGGAGAGAAGACATGTGTCCCAACTGACTGCATTAAAATAGCTTACTTTTGCAAAGTTTACAAAGACATATGAGCACTAGGGCCTCTCCCATGCACGTGGGGGAGACGGCGGAGGGAGATCCTGAACTTAAGCCTCATCAGCTTCATAGTAAATCCAGGCCTTAAATCTGGAAATGCCAGACGTGCTGCTAAAGCCCATTCCCCCCGTAGGCTGGCTCACCTGGTGTCTGGGCTGAGGCGCTGATCTTTTGAGGTCTGTAGCCAGGGGTGGGGGGAGGTCCCAGATCATCCGAATCCATATGTGGCTGGATTTGGCTGATGAGTGGAGAGGAGTGTGAGGAACCAAGACTAGCAAATGTCTATATTCATGGGTTGATTAGCACTGGGGAGGAAGGAGGAGCCAGCATGTAATGTGGGAAGTGAGAAGGGGCAGGGGGAAGGTATGGAGTCTCTCTCTCACACACATACACACATGCACACACACACACACACAC
>NW_005306871.1:0-787 GCF_000412655.1 Myotis brandtii
GTGAACACTGGTGAACACTGATCCTTACCGAAGGTTGTTCGATCCGGTTCCCGGAGGAGCCCCTGCCATTAGCTTCCTGATTGGGGTGGTCTGTGAGGTAGGGGTTAGGGGGGAGGGACCAGGGAGGCGCTTGAAGGGTCTGGGGCAGCGGCTCTTTACTATCTGGGTCAAAAGCATGTTCATACTTTAACAATAGTATGGCTTTAGTAGGGAGAGCGTTCTACTTGAGGTCAACCCACGAGGTGGAGGGTGCTTTTGGGAAAGTGGCTGGGCTCTCAGCCAGCTGCCCCGGCCAGCAGCTGAATTCCCGTAAGAGCTCTTGTGCAAGAAAGAGGAGGCAGCCCCGTTTTTTGTTTTTTTGTCCGACGTTGACTGGCAAACCCCCTCTGCCTGACTTTTGTGTTACCCAACTGCTGCCAGGGCTTCAGTGGCCCAGCCCAGGTCCGGGAAGGGACTGGGACAGATAAGGTTTACGTCCTTTGGGGAAGAGTGAGGAGCTAGAGGACAGGACGTCCTGCTCAGTTTGAATCTCTCCCCTTTTGTTTTCTGTCAAACTATTCAGTTTAAGAGCCAAACCAGGATGTGGCTGAATTTAGGGAGGGGAGAAGCAGAGGCCGGGAAGCCTGGCTTCAAGCTGACACCCAGTGCCTTTTGCCGCTGGGTCTTTGCACAGAGTCAGAACCTGCAGAGTAAGAAGTTCAGATGTGGCTCTGAAAAGTTTCTGATATTCTTCATGACACGCGTTATCTACAAGACCACATTCACCAGGAAGCTGAGAATTCCCCCC
>NW_005306872.1:0-787 GCF_000412655.1 Myotis brandtii
TCTCTTCCTCCCTGACGGCGAATGCGAGGCCTGCAGGTCAGTCGCTGTGTCACACTCGTTAGGCTGTTGCTTGTCGGGTTTCTGGGGCTGGTGGCGGAATGCAGTCCTCAGTAATGTTCCTCCCCAACGCAGTTACTGTTGAGATGGGAAAGAACCGAGTTATGAAACTTGGTGCCTGGAGAGACGTAGAAAAATGGCTCTTTAGAAGGTGGGGTTGAAAGAGGATTTCCCATTTTACAGAGATGTGTAGTGTCTGTGCTGTTAAAGGAGTGGTTTCAAGTTCAAGCTTATGAAGCTGCATTGTGATACAAAGTAATGAAAAGTGAAATATGTGTTTAAGGCGTCTTTAAGGAAAATACAATAAATATGAATAATTACCACTATAACTGTCCCATTAAGACATGTTCTGCCGTCAAAGATGAAGAGTCTAATTTTGGATAGTTTCCAAGATGCCTGGAAGGGAAACTCATAATGGTGGATCCTAGATAAGACTGGAGACATTTAAAAACAATTTGTTACGTAATAAATAGCCATAATTTGAGTATAAGAGGAGCCATTATGAGTGGAGACAGGAAAAAATATGCTGACATTTATAGTCTTCGCTGTGAGATGAGCATGTTCTGGTGCCATTTTAAGCCAAACTTTCTGAAATCTGGACTCATTAGTTCACCATCTAGTTCACATACTTTGATCGAATAGACAGACATCTTCGCACCCCAGCTACTGATTTTCCGCCCTGTCCCCAGGTTATAAAATTCTGGGGTTCTGAATTTTAAAGCCATTGACA
>NW_005306873.1:0-787 GCF_000412655.1 Myotis brandtii
GCCAGACCAAATGATTTTGAGGGCCTTATACGGTCCATGGGCCAGACATTCCCCACCCCTGCTTTAAATGAAGAAAAAAAAAAAATTAGTGAAAAAGAAAAAAATGCGATGCTGAACGAATCAACAATCAAAAAAAAAAAGTATAATCTATAAATGAAAGACTTCAAAGACAATGTATTTTCATTTTCCAAAATGTTTTTAATTTTGCTATTAATTTTTTCATGTTTCATTATATCCTTTATAATGTCCACCTTTTTTTTATTTATTCTTTTATCAGAGAAACTGCCTTACAGCCAATTAGTTAAGTGGCAAATATGCTGTGGCAAAAATTCTTACCTTGAAACTACCTGGAACCTTTCCAGCCTCACCTGTAGTTGTATGGTCTCATGACTATATTCTGCCTGATAATAAGTGAGTGGACATGATGTGTGCAGCTTCTAAGTCGTTCCCCATGACATAGTCTGGAAGACAGCTGGGAGCCACTTGGGACCAGATGGGGAAGGGAAACACTTAGGAATGCAAAGCAATAAGGCAGAAGGAGCTAGGTGCCAGCACTAAGGAATCATCAAATTACCTAAAATGTTATATGAGTGAAAAATAGTGTTACTTAGGGTCTCCATTAGACAGTAAAACCTATCTTCTATCCCATATATCATGATAAAACATGGCAAAAATACAAAGTTTAATCTACCATTTCTCAGACCCAGAAGAATCAGAGACCATTTCAAAAACATACACACTGAAGAAGAAACTAGAAAAGCAGCTATGTTGAATATACTTGAAAGAA
>NW_005306874.1:0-787 GCF_000412655.1 Myotis brandtii
AATGCTCAACCACTGAGCCACACTGGCTGGGCTCAACAGATTTTTGTGTTGACTTTGCACATTTCTTATAGTTTTGTTGCTTTTGTAAATGGAATCTTTTCTTTCAACATATTTAATTTTATTTTAAAACAATTTAATGTGAATATGTATATGTAGTGGAATATGTATGAAATATGTATATGCAGTGTTTTAATAAAATTTATATACCTAATATCCAGCTTAAGAAATAGAACATTAATAATAAGTTTAAATCCTCATGTTCTCTTCCCTAATTATACCTCCTTCCTCCATTCCAGAAATATCTTCTCTAAGTTTATGTTAATAAATTTCATTATGTTTAGAGTTCCTCCACCTATCTCTAGTATAAACCAAAATTGTGTGTAATTATATACAATTTTTTTCATTTATATAAGTGAAATCATACTGTGATATTATTTAAAATTTTCCATCAATGTGTTTTTGACATTCTTCCAAGTATATACATGTAACTCAACTTCATTTGTTTTCACTGATATAAGTTATGCTGTCATATAACTATTATGAAAAAAATCTAATGATCTCTAAAAATGTTGGAACATTTCAACTGTGTCACAGGCAGAATTCCAGGATGATCCCAAAGATTTCCAACCCCTGGTACACACATCCTTTCTCCTATCTATTCTATTAAACACTAATCTAGCTACTGCTGGGAAAGGTCTTTGCAGATGTAATCCCTAGTCAGTGGACTTTAAATTAGGCATAGATTCTTGGCTGGGTCTGATCCAGCGGTTCTCAACCTGTGGGTCGC
>NW_005306875.1:0-787 GCF_000412655.1 Myotis brandtii
CACACATGCATACACAGATACATAGAGATGGTAAGTGAAATGATGAACATGGACAGGATTAGCCTAGGAGCGTTACAAACCCCGATCATGCACATACTTTACTACTTCAAATTCAACTTTACATGCTTTGCCAGGGTAGGGGGAATGTCGGACAGGGAGAGAGATCACAACTTAAAAAATGCAATGACTCTACTTGCCCTTCCAAAGGAAATATACCCTCCTTCAGTCTCAGTTCCCTTATTTCTATCCTATGATAAATATGTTGCCTTTCTAATAATGATTCTCTCTTTAAAGCTTTTACTTTTCATGTAACATGGCCCAAGAGCAAGCCACTACTTCATCTGGGGCTCTGTAGTAATTGGAGTTTCAATGTTGAAGAATAAGACAAGTAGGAATTATTAAGATATGCAATGTTGCTCGCCTATATGATAACTTCTTAGGAGATTTTCATGGGTAATTTTGACTAAGAAACAGTTTTTGTCTGATCGATGCCAAAGTGAGAAGCACAGGGCTCCAAGGACACAACTGTGGGATGCACTGAGAAAGAGAAGACACCAGAGATTAAAGAAAAACAGCCACGGAATTATGAGAAGGATCAGCAAAGGTCAGAATCATAAAGCCAAAAACTGGAGAATTTCTAGAAAAAAATATTAATCAGTTTCAAATATAACAAGATTTGGTGAGTATACTAAGGTCACCAAATTATACTCAACTCAAAGTTCTGATTAACCTTGTTCATCATATTGTAAGTAAAACTACAGAGTTGTTGTTTTTTTCATTTTTCTTT
>NW_005306876.1:0-787 GCF_000412655.1 Myotis brandtii
TGGTTGAGCATTGTCCTGTGCACCAAAAGTTCACAGGTTTAATTCCCGGTCAGGGCACATACCCAGGTTGCAAGTTCAGCCCATCAGGGTGCATGCGGGAGGCAACCAATCAGTGTTTCTCCTTCACATCCATGTTTCTCTCTCTTCCTCGCTCTCTAAAATCAATACAAACATTTTTTAAAAAAAGCTTTTCTAGGTCATCTTACCCCTGTCTGCCTTCGATAATAGAAACTAAGAAACTGCATCACTGTTATAAAGGCCATGAAGATATGAATGTTAATACAAAACATGTATTTTTATATAGCAGTGGCCTGAGGAAATTACAAAATTATAAGTATTGTCGTTCTAGATAGCATTATTACATCTCAGATTCTGAGTAGAGCCCTATAAAGCATAGCACCAAATGCAGCCAAATAGCAAGATGGATGATTTTAAAGCATGATGACAATACGTAGCTAAGTTTCCTAAGATTAGGAAGACTCTTTCCTAAGATTAAGCTATACTTCCTTAAATTTAGCCATGCAATCTTTCCTAATCTCCCGATACTATTCCTAGTAATTGTAATTCCTAGACTATAGAGTCACAATTAATTCTTCTATTTTCCAGGTTTGCCTCAAAGTTTTTTTTTTAATGTTTTTGCCTAATAATTTATTAAATGTTTGATTGCACACAATTGACTTTATTTTTAAATTAAATTTTATTTTTCAATTGTAGTTTAAATTCAATATTATTTTGTTTTCTTTTTAGGTATACAGAATAGTGGTTAGACAATCATATACTTCACAAA
>NW_005306877.1:0-787 GCF_000412655.1 Myotis brandtii
CGCCCCCTGGTGGTCAGCGCACGTCATAGCGAGCAATGGAACTTGCAGTTGGTTGAACTCTCGAGACACTGCATATTAGGCAGATAGATAGATAGATGAGGCAAGGATTAGAGTGGTAGTATTGATGATTATGATAGTTGAAACACTAAATCTAGACCATCATTGATTTCAGAGGCTAGTGGAAATACCCTCTGAACACTTGGAATTTTAGCAATGATTTCTGAAATTGTGCTGGTATTTATAGTCATAAACTTACTATTTGTAACCAACCTAGGGACCATAATTTTATCAAGGGACACTTCCAAGTAGTGGTTGAGAAAGCCTGAAGTGCTTTCCAAACTTTTTTCCTCACTAAAGATTGCAGATACACTTTATAAATTACTTCATAGGGTATATTCAGTTGCTATATTTTAATGTACATGTTTCTACTGATTAATTATATAATTAGTGATTATATCAATAATTAGGTGGTCTCATGTGACTATAAGCTCTGAGAACAAGGTTCATGATGTGTGTGTATATTTAAAAACTTCATGTGCTGGTAATAGAGTCAGCTATCTTGTGGATATTTAACAAATAGAAATATCCCTTTTAAATACATCTAATATGCAGAAATTTTACTGTAACTCAAGTATATACCAAAAAGTAAATAGCGGGTGGTACTCATGTTGAAGAGGATTGATTGGCAGACTATTTCTCCCCCCCAAGATTTTTAAAATTGATTTTTAAAGACAGAGGGAGAGGGAGAAAAACATCCATCAGCTGCCTCCTGCACCCCCTCTACTGG
>NW_005306878.1:0-787 GCF_000412655.1 Myotis brandtii
GCACATATTTACAAGGGCGACTTTGATGCACACAGACCCAGAACTCAGCTCACTCTGCTTGCACAACCAGAGAACCTTTAATGCTACGCATGAGCCAGAACAAGTCAATTTAGCACAATATCAAGTGCCTGTGATGGCGTCTGACATCTGGAATTCGTGAACACTGCTGCTGGGAATGTGAACTGGTACAATCACTTTGGAAAACAGTCCCACAGTACCAAATAAAGTTAAAGATTCAGTATCTTTATCTTTGACCTACAATTCCACCCCTAGATGTATTCCTTAGAAATGCATGCATTTGTACACCAGGAGAACTGTACAAGAATGCTCAGAGCAGCACTGCAGTGGTAAAAAGTGACAACTACACAAATGACAGGAGATGGGATAAATAAATTATGGTATAATCATACAACGGAATACTAAAGAGTAGTAAAAAGTAATGCCTTATTACTTAATATATCAAAATGGGGGTAAATAAATTATGGTATAATCATACAATGGAATACTAAAGAGGAGTAAAAAGTAATGCCTTATTACTTAATATATCAGAATGAACAAATCATTGAGTAAGTCACCAAAGGACACGTATAACTATGATGTCACTTATACATAGTTAAGAATTATGCAAAAGTATGCATTAACTTTAAAGAAGAGGAAGATAAGAAGGGGAAGAGAATAGAATGGGATCCAAGAGGAACATATAGGAGGCTTCAAAAATATTGGTCATGTTCTATTTATTAAAGAACATGTAGGCCCTAACCGGTGTGGCTCAGCGGATAGAGCGTCG
>NW_005306879.1:0-787 GCF_000412655.1 Myotis brandtii
CTAACTCCTAAAATTAAGTTACTTTCTAAAGTTATTAGAAAAGACGAGGGCTTTAAGGCATGAACAGGAACTGTTATGTTTAGAGTGATCTGCATCCAGGAAACTGAGGCGGAGCCTGTGGCGCAGACCAGCACGGTAATTTAATTGCCAGTCTTCGGGAGGGACCCACAGTCTCCATCATTCTGAGAGTGTTCTCTTCAGAGACCTGATTTTCTCCCTACCCCTTCCAATTGCTCCATCCCTTCCCCGCTTCCTCCTACTCTTTTGTTAGCTTTTAAACAGCTCTCCCTCTACCCCTTTTACAACTTTATGCATTTTTAACTCTAATTAGGAACGGGCTTGCCCCGCCCCCCAGGCTCCAGGGGCCTTCTGGACGCGTAGGAAATGCCTGCGGTCCACCTACGTAAGGGCTTCCACCTCTGATTACCACCTCGCGGGCTCTGCGGAGGAAAGGAGGCTGCGGGTCCGCGGCCACAAATCAGGTCCCCGGCCGCTCCACCGGCCCCAATCCTGCCCCCCAGAGCCCTGCATTCGCCTTAACCTAAAAAGGAATCAGGCGGTCACACCCCAGTCCTCCCAGCCCGAACCCGCTCCCCCACCCCACCGACAGGCTCGCCGCCCGCGCCGGCTTTGCAGAAACCCCAGCGCTGGTTCGAGGCGGAGGAAATGACCCAAAAGTTGTTGTTTCTGAGTCAAGACTTCCGCACGCAGCGGTGTCCCCCTGCCTCCCGTGACTGTTCCAGGGCTGCGTCCCTTCCCGTCCAGCGTCTGTTCTCGGGGCCCCTGC
>NW_005306880.1:0-787 GCF_000412655.1 Myotis brandtii
TCTTTACCTGCCAGGCACTTGCACATGCTGTCCTTGGGCCGTGTTTGCTACTCACCCCAGGCCCCTCTGGGTGAAAGCGCGGGGGGATTCTGCTCCCACCCCTTCCGTTCCTGGTGAATGCATTTCCCTGGTGTAGGCATTCCAGAAGTGCCCAATTAATGCAGCTAGGGCTGGGGGAGGGCAGAGACTCAAGTCGGAGAAACGGGTGCTGCTTATGATCCGAATTACTGCCAGGACCATTCTCTGTGGTTCAGCCATTCATTGTCTAACTTTATTGAGTGCCTACTGTATGCCCGGCAGTCTGAGGCCTTGGCCATTCAACTCTGCACAGGACAAGGGAAGGGAGGAGGGAGAATGGCTAACCTCCTGGGAGCAGAGGGCAGCGACAAACGTGCCTTTATTTCCTTCCAGCCAGGTGGGGCAAGGTGGGCAGCTCTCAGCCGCAAGCATGTCGCTGCAAGCCTGGGAATGGGAGGATGAGGACATGGAGAGCATGGGGCCCATGTCCTCCACGGGCAGCTTTTGCCAATCTATGAGCGAGTGTGATGTGGAGGACTACATGAATGCCAGGTCCCGGGCCCTCGAGTCAGAGTCTGACCATCTGTACAGCAGCACCGCGTCCTCCAGCACTTTAAACGCTGACGTGCCCCAGGTGGTCCCCTGCAAATTCATCATCTCACTGGCCTTCCCCGAGATTGTGAGTAAGTGCCGGAGCCGAACCCCAACACTCTATCAAAAAAAGGTGGACAGAGAGAAGCATCCATCAGACCGTCAAACCTCAGAGGGA
>NW_005306881.1:0-787 GCF_000412655.1 Myotis brandtii
TTTTTTAAAAAAGGTGAAGGAGGAGAGTTGGAATAACCCTCCAGAGACAGGAGATAAAAGGATGTGACCAAGAGTAAATGGAGAAGAAGAAAGTCTCTTTCTGAATGTGCCCTCAATCACGTGCCTTTAGGCCAATGCTACCCACCGTGTACCATCTGTTGAGTCCATAAAAGCAAGAGCAGTCCCATCTCAGCAGTCCTCACTTCACCTTCCATCTGTTCCAGTTTTGCCCAATTCCTGATCCTTGGATTGTCTCCTGTTTTCACCCTCGTTCTGCCTCTGGATTAGCCACCTGGACTTGGTTTTCTCAATTTTTTTCTCTCAACATTTTCTAAGGACTTTGGTTCATTTTCATAAATCTCCCCTCTGGCAAGTCTCACCCAGGACGCAATGATTACCATTTGGCAAGGGCCTTATCTAGATCTTTCCTGACTCCTCATTAAGTGGGGTGCAACCCATCCGAAGTGAATAATATACCTTTTGAGGAACAAGCAGAACATGCCATGCATCTCAGAAAAATGAAGAACCACTGATGATGGCTGATTTAATCATCCTTATACCTGCCACAGAAAGAAGAGGTGTATATTGGAGGTTAGTGCTTTACTCATGGTGACACACTGTGGTGGTGTATCATGGTTAGTAAGGAGATGACTGCTTTCTTGAAGAGTAAGTGGAAAATATGACAGGGAGGCTTCAAACGCTCACCACCACTATCACACTGAACAGTCACGGAGTCTGCTGAGCCCACAGCCACTTCTGAGGAAAACTATGCCCCTCCCACAGGCCC
>NW_005306882.1:0-787 GCF_000412655.1 Myotis brandtii
GCCAGAAACATTTAGACACTGTGTGTAAACCATGTTTAGAAGTGCAGCTCAGTATACAAGCCCTGTTCACTATAAAGGGGGCAGTTTGTTAGAGAGGAATTGCCTGCTCACAGCTGCAGCGTTGGATCCCGTTCCCATTTCCCTGTCCAAGCGTTGTCCTGGGATTTTCATCTTCAACTTTTGGTTGCTTGTGAGGAAGGGAGTGTTTGCGTCGTGTGACAGAACCTGAGTGCTTTATTTTCATCTTTCCCAATGGGCAGTTTTCCATCTGTGAGGATGGGAAAGCTAAGTGACCACTCTAGTCTCATCTGTCCCATAGGGAGAGTAGTGATGATCCTGCCTCACTGGGTTGTGCTTACCAAGCTTGGCCGTACTCATGCTCAATAAATACCAGCTCTTGTGGTCTTAGTCCCAGTTCTTGTTACTCAGACAGCTGCTCCTTGCATTTCTGTAGAACTCGAGTTCCTGCTCCAGTTTCCAGGACCAGAAGATCGCCAACATGTTCGACCTGACTCCTGAGTTCCGCCAGCAGCACTTCCTCACCGGCCTTCTCTTCACGGAACTGGCTGCTGCCCTGGATGCGGAAGGGGAAGGGTATGTTTCTGACACTAATAATGGGATACGAAGCACACACAAAAATGCTACCTGCTACTGTTTGCAGTTCAACATTCAGTCCCTGGCACCTTTGTACCCACTAGGATGGCTATAATAAAAAAGACTGATAATGGCAAGTGTTGGCAAATGGAATATGGAAACTTCATGCTCTCCTGCTAGGAATGTAAAGTGG
>NW_005306883.1:0-787 GCF_000412655.1 Myotis brandtii
CTGTCTTGGTTAAGATCTCTACCATAAATGTAGATGTTTCCCCTTTTGATAGAGCTCTTTCTCTGAAAGCATTGCTGATCAGCGGTCAAATCCTCTCATTTCAGCGGCCTTTTGTCCCTCAATACTAGGAAAGATCTCTTCTGGGTGATTCGGCTAACGTTGGAGGGAAGGTGCGTGGACTGGAACTGCTCCTGTGTAGGCTCCACAAGCAACAGGCGCAGAGCTGAACAACAAGAAGAACATAGAGCCAAATTAAAAACAACGTAACAAACTTAGTCTGTACGATTCCAAACCAGGAGCTCAAACCTGCAAGTAGTGAAATAAGGGGTCATTATTGTCTTGGACAGATTGAAGCTCTTGATGACAGATCCAGCAACTGGAGAGGTTTCCCCTTTCACAATAGATTGGGAAATGTGGACCAGGGCATTTTCCTTCTAAGAAAGACAAAGGGAACGAAAGTAAGAAGCAATAGTGAGACAAGGTTGTGCAGGCCTGGGCTGCTGGTTTGGGGAAAGCTGTGTCCTTCAGATGCCACATGCTTCTGTGTGCAGTTCCGGTCAGGGTTCGGTGACGACACCTCTTTAGGTGCGATGCATGAATTCAAAAGTCTACTCCCATTTTACTCTTCAAATATGCACCACCTTTGAACCAGGAGAAATCGGCATTACCCAGGGGAGTCTCCTGCAGATCGTTACGGGGGTGATTCCTCAGCGTTAAGCAGTGGTGAGGAGCTTGGTCAGTGTCATGTGAGGAGCGTCAACCTATGAACCAGGAGGTCACGGTTCGA
>NW_005306884.1:0-787 GCF_000412655.1 Myotis brandtii
GGTTAATTTGCATATTATCTCTTTATTATATAGGATGGCATCACTTTTTCTGTTGATAAGAGTTCAACAAATAAAATCCACATGCTATTTACATTCCTTTTGGCCCAGCAAATGTAGCTCCCTATAGATACTGAGATAAAGAAATAATCTGGTAGTTATGCTATTTCATTTGGAACATGTTGGTTCCATGTTCCTAAGCTCAAAGGTGAGTATGGGAAATGTCTAGAAGGAGGCATTAGAGAGCTTGACTAGCTTAGAAGATGGGAGAGGCGGCAGATAGAAGCTCACTCAGCAAGATTACAAACACATGAGAGCTTTATCACTTTTCAATAATATGATTATGTTCCTATAAAAGTGATTTACAGACAGACTTCTGGAAAAGAACCACAAGCTCCTGTTGGGAATTGTGTTGAGTTTGTGTTTAATGGTTGAGGCCCCTGCTCAGATTTCAAAATTGTGATGCAGTGAGCAGCCACTTCCGTTAAAGCCTAGTGAATCAGGAAGGGATCTGGAGAATTTCCATGTCCTCGAGTCTAAAACTGTGAAGAAGCAGATGATTTTCTCAGAGTTTTGTGTTCATTGAAGTGACATTGTCACAGGGGTGGGGGACCTGATGCACAAGGGCCATGGGGACCAGGAGCCAGCAGCCCGGCAGGGTGGTGCTCGCTTTTACTCATGGACATAATTGCAACTGGAAGTTGTTTTGCAAATGAGATGAAGTGGAAAGTGCAAATCTCATCTTTTACTTTATTAAGGCAGCACTGTTGTTCTAAAAGAGCACTGTATG
>NW_005306885.1:0-787 GCF_000412655.1 Myotis brandtii
TATGGGCTTCAGATTTTGTTACTTACTCTGGGACAAACTTGAAGAAATTTATAGTAAGGAAAGACCTTGGGTATTACACAGTTCACCATTTCATTTGAAAGTGATGTAACTGAGAAGAGAAAAATGTAGTTGGTTGTCCAAAGATTTGGGTGACCATTTGAGAACTAGAATTAATATCTCCTAATTACCATTATGAACTCTGATATGATCTTCCTGGTTTTCATGCTATCCCATGATGAGCTGTTTTTAACCCAAAATGATACTAAAAATTTCTCTCCCTCTCTTCTCTTCCTTATTTTCCCCTCCCTACTTATTCCTCCCCATGATTCCCCGCCCCTTCTCTCATCTCCTCTCTGTTCTCTTTTCCTTTATCTCCCCTTCTCTTCCTCCTCCACCCTTCTTCCCACCCCCTCTCTTATCTCTTGCCTTCTTCTCTCTCTCTTCTCTTCCTCATCCCAACAAATCAAAGCTGCACTTAACCTGTGGAGGACCATCTAGCTAGTGCAAGTCAAGAGGGAATTTTGCAGGAAATGCTTCACATTTCACATATTTTCTATCTATATTAACCAAGTGGATTTTCTTTCCTTTACTTGCAGGCTCCATGTTATCATATTCTCAAAGCCATTCTTGGCAGAATCTATGCAACTTTGTCTTAAATTTTCTTTTTGCTTCTGGTATTCTGCCTATTACTCAGATTTTTATCTGAATTCTTAGCTTTCCCCCACCCCGCCAGTACTTCATTTGTGTTCCTAAATCTTACTGCCATCTTATTGTTACTTATGGCCTT
>NW_005306886.1:0-788 GCF_000412655.1 Myotis brandtii
TACAAAATGCTACAGGGACATGAGTGGGAGGGACCAAGCTGAGGTTGCATTAGGTCAACTTTGTGAAGGAAATCACATTAGTGAGGGGCTTCTGTCAACAGTATTCTAACTGGCTGAGGAATGGAGAGAGACATGAATACTGAAATACTAGAAATTCAGAAACAAAAATTCAAATTAAATACTGCACCTTCTTCCTTCTTGCACATGTCCTGAAGCCCAGCACACACCTGTGTCCATGTTGTCTCCCCTCCTCCCCCGCTCCCAGCCCCAAGTGAAAAGCCTGCTTTCCTTAACTCTTTCCATCAATCCAAGTCCTCCACAGCCTTCAAAAGCCAGCTTAAATGGTACAGTCCCCCTGTTCTCAATTAATGACTGGTGAATGAATGAAGCATCATGATAATAACCCTAAAAGCCTACCATTTATTAAGTACTTAACTATATGTCAGGCCCTTGTACTAAGTGCTTTAGAAACAACATGCTACAGAGTACTCATGCAAACCTAAGAGGTCAATAGAATGATTTTCATTTCATAGATAATCAAATGGATGCTTGGCAGACTAGGTAATCTGTCAAGGGACCCTGCAGCTGCCCCTCCAAAGCCTATGCTTTTCCCCTTTGCTTCAAACTCATGAACAAACGGAAAGGCAGAGGTGGGACAGGCAATGCAGGTGTCTGACTCCATGTTCAGTGCCTCATGACATAACCCTGATTTAAGTCAAACCCCAGAAGTCCTTATGGCACCAGTCCTTATGACTCCAAAGGTAAAATTAAAAGCAAAAGCCCTAGCC
>NW_005306887.1:0-788 GCF_000412655.1 Myotis brandtii
TCCTCAAGTTGTCTTTCCTGGGTGACGTCTACAAATTCATTGATTATTTTATAGGCTGATTTCATAAGGAATAAGGACCTGGAATACAGTCCAAGTTTTCCTTAATATGTAATGCAAGTGGGATTAATGATTAAACTCTAAGTGGTCTTGGTAAACACTGGAGACGTAGTTACGTGCCATATAACTAGTGATATTTAATAATCCCTGGCATTTTTCCCCCCAGCCTTTCAGTATGTATGTGAGAGGGAATTATGAGTCAAAGATAAGTAAACTCTACTTGTCATATGTCATAGGTGCCTGCCCCCCCTCCACCCGACCCCCCATTTCCAGAATGGTACGTTTAAGTCTTGGTTTTGATAATCCATGAAGGAGGTGAGGGTGGGCTTCCTTCAAAGGCCAGTGAAGGGGCCTTTATCAGCCCATCAGTTCTTTTTCCTGCTATGACTCACCTGTTGATGGCAAAGGCGAAACTTCCTCTGTTTCATAGAATAGTTTGTTTTTGATCTTTATCTTTAGAAATGTGTGGAACAAAAAAAGAGTGCACTTATCAGGAAATAAAAGTTGTTATTTGTAGGGTTGAGCAACACATAAAGGTAAATTCTACATGCACGCATGTATTAGATTTACCTCTGTGAAGCGGACTGATTTCACAAGATTCAAAGTCGGCATATTGCATTTCTACCCGCCAGACGAGAATGTAACAGTGCCCTTCCGGTGGGATGTGTTGTGAATCATAACCTTTGTGCTCAGACTCCCAGCTAAGTGACGTGTGGAGCAGAGCGGTCAGC
>NW_005306888.1:0-788 GCF_000412655.1 Myotis brandtii
TAGGTTGACACTCAACTCCTGAGGAACACCGGTCGGGCAAGTGAATGGAATTTTTACTCACAGTAATTAACCTCCAAACATTGCATGGCCGTTTACATAGCATACGACATCCATTGTTTCATTTAACTCTCATGCCAGAGATATAAAGAAAGTGTTTGAGTTTTCTCCACTGCTGTTGGTTGTGAGAATGTCATGTGACTTATTGTTTCTAAAGCCAAATTAAATCTGATTGTAGGTTCCTTCCTCGCACTAGGCTGGGAGGAAATGAAATTCTTTCTGATGGGTCCTCAGTGGCAAAAATTAGACATGATTTAATTTTGCAACAGATTACCTTGCCACATAAGTATTATCATTATCCCCATTTGGGTGATGAGCAAACTGCGATTTAAAAAGGTAATTTGGCCAAGATTACTTAATAAGTACGTAGCTTAGGTCAAAAATTATAGCCTTAATATTTAATGTCTTTATCTTCATCTTTTGTATTTATTTTTGTATACGAGAAGCCTTAAATCCCATTTAGATCAAGTTCAGTGTGGTATAATCAGTAAGCAAACTTTCAAATCTTGTGCTATTTCTGAAACGCCATGCCTCATGAAATTATTCCGAGACCCACTGAGAATATAAAAACATTCCTTGCTTTAAATCAACATTTCATTCCTCTTGAGATGCAGGAAGCATCGCACATGCTTTTTTATAAACCTGTGCAGGTTGCTTCTTTTCTTCTCGTATGTTCTTATAGAAATATCTGCCAATGTAACTCTCTCTCTCTCTCTCTCTCTCTCTCTCTC
>NW_005306889.1:0-788 GCF_000412655.1 Myotis brandtii
AAAAAGAGTTACTTCCTAACTCATTCTATGAGGCCAGCATTATCCCAATACCAAAACCAGACAAAGATACTACAAGGAAAAAAAATCAAAAACCCACTACAGACCAATATCTCTTATGGATAATGACGTAAAATCCTCAACAAAAGACCAGCAAAGAAAATTCAATAACATATTAAAAGAATACACCATGACCAAGTGGGATTTATTCCTGTATTGGAAGGATGGTTCAACATATGAAAATGTAATTCACCACATTAACAAAATGAAAGAAAAAACCATATGATCTCAATCTATATAGAAAAAGCATGTGACAAAATTTAATGCCCTTTCATGCATAAAACACTCAACAAATTAGGATTAGAAGGAAACTATATCAACATAAGAGTTTCTGTGCTCATAAATACAATACCATGTTTAGATTAATGACTCACATCAAGGAAACTAGACTCATTAAAAATTCCCATAAGGAGTATTTACCTGCCAAAATTTTCTTGAACTGTCGAAACCATATGTCGCAGTGGTCTTCACTTAAATTAATGAGATCGAGTGTAGAATCCTTTAATTTATTTTGTTCCTTTTTCAAACAGATGAAGAGTGTGATACCCAATAAAGTGCCATGTCCACTAGCAAAATAACGCCGTTTCAGTTTGACAGAGAATATGTCCTTGAGTTCAATAAGTTCTTCTTTACATAGCAAGTCATACTTGGAATCACCTGAAAAGAAATTAAGTTTTCCAATCAAAACCACTGTGTCCATATCTCCCATGTACAAATCATAGTAAAAACCC
>NW_005306890.1:0-788 GCF_000412655.1 Myotis brandtii
CCTGTGATGGATTGTTTACCCTCTCCTCTCACCCTATGGCACATTCCCTAATGTAGTCCCTGCCATTCCTAATTACTCATATTTCTTTCTTTGCCTTCCTCCTCAATGGACTGCTAACTTCCTCAGGCAGATGCATATCAAACTAATAAGAATTCAAACAAAGAATGTAATTCAAGCTCATACATGCATTAAAAAGTACAGAAATATGCAAATGCTCATTCCCTAAGTTAGAAGCACCTCTGAGTATGTACTGACATGTACGCATGTCCTCACATGAATAAGCATGTGTAAATAAAAGCACCCATATGTGTACATTTGTTGTTATGTGTGTCCACTTATTTCCACAAATCATGAGCGGAAAATGCTCTTAACCAACCCTTTGCCACCTCACACAATGATAGCCAGGAAAATTTAAAGATTCAATAATTGTTTCAAAAGACATGCATGCAGCAAATGAGTAACTCTTATCTCTTCACATACACACACATCATATGTTCACAAACATCCCTTCAATGGTCAACACATATACATACATCTATACACATCAGAAATGCAGGGGATCTTATACATCTTACAGTCACATCTCACATCACTCAATTAAGCCATTCTTATTGCCCTTCAAATATCTGATAAGTTTCTAAAAAGAAAATAAGCTTCCTTTTTCTTAAACTGAAATCTTAATTTCTATAGACTTAATTCTATGACAAAACCAAAAGTAGAGACATTCTCACTAAAGGATATTTATAAATACTGAATAATGTTTTCCAGGAGAGGAGAAAAGTTTTATT
>NW_005306891.1:0-788 GCF_000412655.1 Myotis brandtii
GTAGACTTGGCAGTTTAACAGGACCCCTCTATGTTCAAAGTAATTGTGAGGGGACAAGGGCAAAAGCAGGGAGTCCAGCTTTTATAACAATCCAAGCAAAAAGACATGGTGTTCTGGCCAGGGTGGCCACAATGGAGGTAGTAAGCAGTGGGTATATTCTTGAAATATTCTGAAAGGAAAGCCAAAGAGAATTACCACCATTTCAAGTGAAATGTGAAAGAAAAGAGTCAAAGTTGACTGCAAAGTCTTTGGCGTGATCACCTGGAAGGAGGCAGGGGCTGTGAACTGAGCTGAGGAAGACTACGGAAGTGTGTTTTGGGGCTGGGGTAGGGAAAGAAGAGGAAATTCCGTTTTAATCAGTATAATTTGAGATGGAGATGTTAAGGAGGAAGTTGAATATATAACTGCATTTTGAGAAGTGTGGAGATGAAAGGGCAACAGCAAAGTCTCTGAAGAAGGCGTGAAACAAAGGAGTGAAAGAAATGAGCAGTGAAGTGAATATGAAACAGTCTCCTCTTCTCTAGGATTCATACACACTCTTCAAGGCAAACCCGATCTTCCAGCTCTGAGGCCCGTTTTTCCTCACCACCCAGTTCATCATGTACATCATCATTATCTAAACATCTATAGCTTTTATTTGATACATAGCAGTTAACATGCAGTGTAGTGATGATTATAGCTATGTTTACTTTAATATGCTTTATTATAATAACTTCTGTTCAGATTTTTATCTCCATTTATCTATTATAGGTTATAAATATCTACACTAATAAAAGAGAAACATGGTA
>NW_005306892.1:0-788 GCF_000412655.1 Myotis brandtii
CCAGTCGTTCTGCCATTCGGTCAATTTGCATATTAGGATTTTATTATACAGGATATCTGTATTTAAAGATATAGAAAATTAGAGTCAGGAGCAGCCTTAAAATTATCCCTGTAATGATTTGTCATTAATCATCCTGAAGTACTACCAGAACAGATGAATAGTCGAGCAGGAGAAAATCAAGTAAGTTGATCAAAAATAACTTGGATTTTTCTCTTTGCTTTGCTCACTGGTGCTGCACACTTGTTGGATCATTGAGCCTCTTTCTTGCTGAGTCTCTGTCTCAAAGCAGGAAGGTGAGTCTCAGAACCAGAGTCAACGCTCACATTCCTGCTGGGCCTTAAACTCACCGGTCACTGCCCTAAAGCGGCCAATCTCGATATTATAGGGGCTAACCCTGCTGGGGAATCTACCTGCTGCAGCCGTCCCCCACTGCCATCTGTACTAAAGATGCAGCATCTCCACCCTGGGCTCTTGGCTTCTCATGAACCTTCTTCAGTAACCTAGCTTTTGTTTGTCTTAACTCCTGCCCCCTGGCCCTAGGACAGAATCATCCAAAGGAAGTGATCAGGGAATAGTATGGACTGAATGCTTGTGTCCCTCTCTAAATGTGTATGTTGAAGCCCTTTCCCCATTGGTAGTATTTGGAAATGGGAAGTTTGGGAGGTTATTAGGTTTAGATGAGGTCACGAGAGTAGGGCCCCCATGATGGAATTAGTAGCCTTAGAAGAAGAGGAGTAGAGATCAGAGTTCGTTCTCTCTGCACTACCCGAGCACACAGTAAGAAGGGG
>NW_005306893.1:0-788 GCF_000412655.1 Myotis brandtii
ATGAAGCTTCCTACCTGCTAGGTGTGTGCCAGGCTGTGGGGCGGTGCCTGGTGAGGGCCTGCGATGGGGCACTGCCCGGCAGGGCTGTGTGTGTGTCAGGGAAGGACGGAGAGTGAGTGGGAGGCATGGGTGACCGAACGGGGGACAGGTCCCAACACGAGCAGAAACCACGTGTTCCTTTACCATTCTCCAGAAAATCGGGGAGGGCTTCCTGACGGACCTGAGTCAGCTGAAGAAGTTGCTGCCCCTGGTCAATGACGAGGCGCTCATCAGGGAGGTGGCCCAGGTCAAGCAGGTAGGCCCGTGTGGCGCCAGGTCCCCACCTGCTCTGCGGCTTGGGGCCCATCCTCTCCACTGAGCTCTTCCGATGAGGACCTGGCTGACCTCAGGGCACCGGCAGGGGGGCGGGCGGAGACCCCAGCGCAGCCTCGAGCACACCTTCTTCACCCGGCGTTCTGTAGGAGAAGCTGGTCAGGGCAGTGCTCAGGCCTGTGCACTGAGCCTCTCCCACCGCAGCAGCCTCAGCCTCACAGGCCGGGTCGCTGGGGCTTCAGACCACACGGGGCCGCCTGATGGCGAGTGAGGACCGGCCCTGAGGTCATGTGCTCCCCCGGCTGCCTCTGTGCTGTGCCCAGGACCAGCCCCTCATTTTGAACTCTCACCCCTCCTGCTTCTCTCCCCAGCTGCCCACATCTGCCTCCTTTTACACCACATTCACTGGTCCCCCTTTATTCTGCTTTTCTCATGCTTTGCTTTTCTCCAGGTTTGCCTTTTGGTCTAGTTTTGCA
>NW_005306894.1:0-788 GCF_000412655.1 Myotis brandtii
TTTTTGCAAACTTTAGCTATTTGGACAGATACAACTGTAAGTATTAATGCTCCTCAAACTTGTTTTAAATATCTCTTTGGGAAACATTTAGATTATTTTGTAATATGATTGAGATAAAGTGTTTCTGATGATCTTGGATTACTCATGCTACTTAAATGCAGAATAGTAAAGATGGATTTGATTGCAAATCAAATAGAAACTGATGCAGTTTTCTACAATCATATTCCACTTTCTTAGTCTCTTGATAACAAGGAGTAAGTTGGTCATAAGCTTTCTCTTCTGTCTTTCACGAAATGAGGCCACTGGGTTGCAGAGTTTGCCTTAGGAGAGGTTTTGGGGCAGTGTCCTTTCTCAGCTGTCTGGGTACCGCGTTTCTGTGGCTGTCAGGATTATGGTCAAAGGTGACATGGATGAAGAAGGCTGATGAGGCGTGTTTTGGTCGCTACATAAAGCAAGATTCACAAGTGCAGCAATCATGACATTGATTTTTTCCTTTGAATACTTTGCAATTGAGAAGGGTAGTGTCTTCGTTGTCTGGCATATGGTCCCAATAACTTTAATGGAAGACTTGTTTAGAGCATCGATTTTCTGTTTTAATTGTATCATTTTATTATTGGCACAGAATTATGACCACATTAATGGAAATAAAGAAGAAAAATTAAACTAAAAAATCAAGTGTCTTTTCTTTTCCCTTGCTTATATTTAGTTTTCATCCACTTATAATTATAATGTGTGTGTAGTTGAAATCATAGCTTTTGATATACAAGTTCTACTCTAATTTTTAAGTA
>NW_005306895.1:0-788 GCF_000412655.1 Myotis brandtii
AAAAAAAAAAATTCCAAAGAACCAACGGCATACTACAACATGCCACTCACAACAATAAATTCCAGATGAACTAAAGAGCTAAAGGAATAAATGTGAAATATTAGAAGTAGACATGATGATAGGTAAGTAACTTGAATTGTAGAAGACCTTCTTAAGCACAGTGCAAAAACCATGAAGAAAAAGATTAATTCATTTTACCACCTCAAGCATTTTTAATTTTATATGAAAAAAGGCACTGTGAACACAATTTCAAAAAAAAAAAAAAAGCAACCATGTGGGAGAAAATATTTGTGGGTTATGTAACCGAGGTTAATAGACGGAATATAAAAACCTCCCCAAATTAATAAGAAGACCAACAAGTCAATGGCAAGGTGGGCTGAGGACATTCATGAGGAATTCACAATATGAGATACGCTTAGTGTCACAGTAATCAGAAAGGGGGAGTGTAAGATGAGATATCATTTTACAAATCAAACTAGCAAAAGGTAAAATGATTGGTAGCATCCGGTGTTTGCAAGGGGGTGGAGCTAGGACACTCGTGCAGCCCATATGGAGTACCATTTATCAGTATTCATTACTTTTTCTCAGTGTGACTTCCCTAGCACCGAGCAATGCCACTGTTGTGTATGTCCCAGAGAAATGCTGAAACACGTGCACAAAGAAGCATATAAGGGTGCAACACCAAAAACGGAAAACAAATTCCCATCAGTAAGAAAAGGTTAAATCAACTGTGGAACAGCCATGCTCTGAAATAACCTCTGGTAGATGAAATTAGACACGGCAGAGCT
>NW_005306896.1:0-788 GCF_000412655.1 Myotis brandtii
AGAACTCCGCAGGTGTGCCCTTCTGTTCCAGTTCCTCTCTGGGGCCTTTGACTTGATCTCATTAAGGCTTAATTTACCTTTCTGAAAACTAACTGATCCCCCCAAAAACCATTATAAAATGCAGTTGGTTCTCCCCCAAGAAAAATAGGAGTTTCTCAAGAGTAATCCTCTAAAGCACTTTCAACAATCCAGGACAATCAAAGCCAGAGAGAACCCTTGGGAAGAGACTATAATTATGAGAGAAAGAATATGAACGGGGATGAGATAACGAAATCCAGGGGAGAGCACCCACTCCAAACGTGAAGAGATGTCTCCCTTCCCTTAGCCATTCTCATCCTTTTCTCCCATTATTCTAAACAGAAGAAAAAAATTAGGAGAAAAATACATTTCTCCCCTAAACTGTTCTGTTTCCTTTCCCAGTCTTTACATCTATTGCTTTTCAAAGACCTACATGAATATGTGATAATCACCAGGGATTCCTGACTTTGCAGAGACGTAGGCACTGGTGAGAGAAGGTCACAAAGAACCTCCCCCAGGAGCTGGGTCTCTCCGAGGGGCACCAACCCCAAGTCTACCAGGAAGACTCCATACATTCCTCCGTAAGCACAGGTCAGCCTCGTGGGCAGAACCCAGGCTGGGAATCGGGAGCCTACTCTTTTTTTCAGATCTGTTACTACAGCACCCAGCCTCCAGGTACCCTGGCTTTCCCCTCTGTCAAGAAGGATAAAGTCACCTGCCCATTACCCTGCCTTGGGACCAGGATGGCATCAGACAGACCATGTCAACTG
>NW_005306897.1:0-788 GCF_000412655.1 Myotis brandtii
TTTAACCTATGGTGAGCTTTGCTGTGTGTCAGAAAGCTCGCTGGTATGTCCCCGGAACTTATTATTTCCAAGAGAGACATGACTCATGTCTCTGAGTTGATGCTTTGTCCACTCATGGCACATTAGCAGCAAGTGAGAGAACACTGAATTTTACTCCAAGTAAGGAGAAAGTAATCCTGATATCTGCTTATCTGATTTTACTCATAATATCAGGAAACAGGAATAATATGAGTAATTATTAAGACTTGGTTAATTCCAGAGGCCTCCATGGTCTTCATAAAGATCACATTTGGAGAATAAAGTGAATTCCTATCATTAAATTGATGAAACAAGTTTTCTTATGATCAGGAAAAAATAGAAATTAAAAGTTAGTTTTAAAAAATGAATCAGATAAAAATTATCACTATATATAGAGTAATAAACACATTTATTCATTTGATTAAATAATTTTAATCTCCTTGAGTCTTTAACTTGGAATGATTAAAATGAAGATAAAATTTATACTCATAGATTTTTAATTCAGTGTAATTTATAAAATTAAAAAATGGAAACTTAAACATCTAATAAAAAGAGAATAATGATACAGCTTATGATATGTTTATAGAAGGAAATGTTACTAACCATTTAAATGAGCTATTCAAATAATTTTCAAGATATGAAGGCATTGTATATATATAAAGTTAACTGATGAAGCCATTTTTATTATATATGCATGTTGTGTAATAGATTATGAGTAATGATTTTTTTAAGTTCCCATACAATGACTCATTGCTTTTATGAAAAAAAAA
>NW_005306898.1:0-788 GCF_000412655.1 Myotis brandtii
CTCTCTGAAATCAATAAAAATATTTTTTTAATAAGAAAAGCAATAGCGGAAACACAGTTTCAGGGTAGGTGTTGCCTGGGTGTATACACTGCGTTCAAGAGTGGAGTGAGCATAAGCGGTGGGGACATCCCAGGGAGGTGGCTCAGCCACTCGCGCCCCTCACGGACCCACTGACCACGGTAGCCCGTGAAGCGGGACCCGGTCCCGTGCGAAAGCAGTGAAATCGCATTCCTCCTCAAATATGGTATGAATTCGGGTAGTTCACAAATTCTAGTCAGTCATGGTTATAACTGCTGAGTGTTTTATTAAAACTTTGTTCATTTTACTTTCAGCTCTTAAAGTGTAACTTAATTTTATTCCCATGAAATTCCTGAGAAGAAACATGTCGGTGTCAGGATATGATTTTTCTTTTGCTTCAGATGAGAGGCAGCGTTTTAAAAAGAACAGCCCATGACAGATCCTGCCAAACACCGAGTTAAAATAAGAAGAATCTCCGCGAGGCAGCCTTTAACGCCGCATACAGACAGGCTGTCTACGTAAAGGCACGGAACCACATCTGCTTTCAAACAGCATGAACACTGTACCGTGTACATGTTGCATTAACTCTGAGTCGGTGTCTGCTAAGTTGCTCATTGACATGCACAACTGTTGCGGGAATTTACTGTACGGTGACCGTTTCTGAAATAATCTTCACTTTCCCTTCTCTCCCTTCAGAGCACTTGCCTGACACTGAACTCCCAAAGGGTCCTTCTGGACTCTGAGCTCTGTCTGCTCATCTTTTGTAAAAC
>NW_005306899.1:0-788 GCF_000412655.1 Myotis brandtii
GTGCTTAGGAGTTCTGCGAGACGCTAAGGAGAATACAAGGTAAGAGTGTTACATCTATGACTGAGTTAATGGGGTGCTGACATCCACAAGAGGCCATACTTTCTATGTGAACCAGAGCTTGCTTCCAACTGGGAAAGAAGGAAATGGTGTGCTAAGAACACTGTCATATTCTTTCTTATCCATGTTACTTCCCTGTGTTAGCCAATCACTTATGCTGAAATGAGGACATTGAAGGAAAGAGGAAGGCAGGGCAGCCCACAATTCCTTCTTCTTGAAGTCCTTCCTTACTCAGCAGTAAGCTGAAGATAGAAAGTGTTGGTAGAACATGCGTGTATCAAGCAGGAAGCATAGTAAAAAGACCTGAGGTCGTTTTGTGCAGCATTTCCACTCTTCTGCTAAGAACAAAATACATATGCATGTACAAGCTAGGAAACACAAAGTGTATCATTTCAGTGATTCCACAGCCAAATTATATTTGCATTTAAAAGTAGAATTGCATGATATGAAAATGCACAGTAAAAAAAGAACACACCACAATTTTAATTTAATATCTTGAACCACACTTCCATTTTGAACTAGGTCCCACAAATTATGAACAGGAAGCCCTGCATTATCATTTTGCACTGGGACCTGCAAATTATGCAGCATCTCTGACCCCAGCGTCCCTCAAAGGCTCCCAACGGGGTTGGAAGGCACATGAGCACTGGTATTTGGGGGACAGGCTGGCATGCCAGGGCACTCTGAGCTGGGTTCCAAAGGAAGTAAACACAGATCACGTTCAAAAGGGC
>NW_005306900.1:0-788 GCF_000412655.1 Myotis brandtii
CCCCCTTTCCCAACTCCCGGACAGTCTTCATTTGCAGCAGGCCTCACCGCAGGCTCTCTATCAATTTGTCTCAATGCAAACATTCGAAATATTCTCCTTGGCTGCTCGTGAAAACAATGCGAGCTGCCAGGATCAAACCATCTTTCCAGATGTCTGGTAGAAACCACATTAAACAGGGCAGGCTTGTTTACTGTTGTGTTTGGTTAGGGCTTTCCCCCCCTTTGGGATTTACAAAAGCAGCAGCGGGGAGAGTCGAGCCTCAAATCCAGAGTTACATAAGTGGGCACGCTTGCCCACCAGCATGTCAACACAGGATGAGGGGGGGAGGGGATGTGTGTCTGGCATTCCCCCAAAGGCTGTTCAGAGTTGGAGGAAGGTTGGTTCTTCTGGACCTAGAACCTTGTGGATGGACAGGAGGGCCTCATGAAGGCCCTGGTACGTAGGCAAAGGCCTGGCCCTCATGCCAGTCCTTGAGTCACAAAGTGGTGACAGTTATGCCCATGCCAGCTGCTCCCTTCCCTCCCCCCCACCACCATCTTCAAAATGATGAAGTTGCCATAGCTTGGGTCTTACAGGCAGAAAGAGAAAGTGCTACTGAGTCCCAGAACTAAAACAGGAGGGCAGTCCTACTTTCAATCCAGTTCCCTATGGGAAAGGCGGCTCCTGCTAAAAGGTGTTGGGGTTGCCAGAGATGTGGGGGTGACTGCGCTGATCAATGAGGTGAACACAAACCTGTCGGGGTCCAGGCTGAACAGAAGGTGGGAAGAGAACCCTTGCCAATGTTTTGG
>NW_005306901.1:0-788 GCF_000412655.1 Myotis brandtii
TTTTCTTTTACTGAAGAACTTCAGCTCTATGACTTAAAACTTCTCCATTTTAAAGCAGTTTGAAATAGAACCTCTGAAGTGTAGCTATAAAAATCTATCTAGCTTTCTGTGCTGAAATTTAAGTAGCCTACAAAACAATAAATTGTAGAAGCTTCTTTGAAATAATAAAAGAATTAGAAATAAAGCACAAACAGCTTCAGCAGCAGTTAGATATAGAAAAATCAGGAGGCATTTGATGCTTCCTTAAGGGGGCGGGGGCATGTTTTTGTGGCACAAAGTAAACCAGAAGTGAGGCAGAGGAAGAACAGTTATGGGAAACCCATTTGCCTCTTCCTGAAATAAAAAAAATTTCCATAGATGGTGAACTCTAGTGGGACTTCTTCCTGATAGTTTAAGATCCAATGCAAGATTGGTTGCATTAAGACAAATAGAGTCATAAAACCTTGCACCTGAAACCATGGAGAATGATCATAGAGTTTCATTAGGAAGTTGAAAGGATTGAAGTCTTTAGGAACATTTGCTTGGTGGCAGGAATGTCAAATCATGCCCAGGTTTGCACACACAACCTGGTACTTGCATTCCCAAAAAGATTGGGAAGAGGATGGACTGGGTAGCCTATGACAGCAACAAGAGCACCCACTAGAAACTTCTATGGGTTTCATTTGACAGTAAGCTCGGTATGAACCAGGGCTGCTATGTTGTAGTAAAAGCTAAGGCAACTGTTGGCTGTGCTGGTAGAGTAGTTCATCTAGAGTGAGGCTGTTAATACCCTTGTTTGTTCAGCTAGT
>NW_005306902.1:0-788 GCF_000412655.1 Myotis brandtii
GTTGAGAACCACTGCCCTAGACCTAGGAGAAGAGTGGAATGAGGTAGTGGGGAGAGAAAGTCTTGAGGAATTCCAAATGATAAGGTATGTAGTAAAAATTTGTGAACACCTAGGGGTAAAGTAGAATATAAAAAATAATTAAATGAAAAAGGAGACATATGTATAACTTTAGACAATAAATAACTTTAAAAAAAATTAAATAAAGCTCAAATCATGAAGGGACACGAAGGAACCCACATTTTTTGAGTAGCAGCTGATAGCATAGAAAATTAGAGTGGTGATAATGCCTGAAGAAAGGGAGATAAGTGAACCAACAATATGGTATACTCATTATCTTCCAGAACACTTGCTGGATCCTTTTCCTTTGATGGTTCTGTTTGGGTATTGAATTCTCTTTACTGTAGAAAGAACTGAGGTTGGGGAAAGTTAACCGATCTTCCAAGGTAATTCATGTAGTGAATGGCAGTGCTTGTATTTAAAGTTTAGTTTGTCTGAATCCAAAATCCATTGCCCTTTTTTTATCCCACCCCCTGTCTAGGGTGCCAAGTTTGTTATTTCATCACAGAATTACATGGAAGAGACTGGAAAGATAACTCTTAAAATGTCAAATTATTCTCCTATAAAGGGTTTTCACCCAGCTGTGGAAATATGGCTTTAGAGTGTATGATAGAATGTGAACCAGATCCATGGAAAATACATCTTTGACTCTGCTCTTCCCTGCTGAGTCCCTAATAGAAAATGAATGTCTATTGCTTTTCTGTTGATATGCACAGTGTTTTTCCTCCATA
>NW_005306903.1:0-788 GCF_000412655.1 Myotis brandtii
TTTGTTTGTTTTTCCCTATCCCACATTCACTTTTTTTCTTTTGATTTTCTTTTTGGGAATTACCTCTCATTCATGTTGTGTAATACTCATAGGGTTGGTCTGTGATCTGAACTAGAGTGGTCAGGCATTCTCTATCTAGAATTTGCTTCTGAACCAACTGACATCACATTGAGAAATGGTTGTAGCTGCTTCATCCAGACACCAGCACCCTGAAGAGAGACTTTCCTTTGGTTCCTGGCGTCTAAGGCCTGGGAGCTGTTGGTTTCCCCCTCCCCCAGAGTCATGTATTAATATATATTTTGCTTCTATTAGCCAATTGTTTTCTGTTGCTTGCAATTAAAGACATTTAACTAATACATATCCTTTTCTGGTATCTTTCTGCCTTGGGTTTTCAACCTGTAAAGTGGGAATAGTAAAATTTGCCACTTACCCTCAGGAGGTTATATAGATTAAAGGTGTATGTCAATAAAACGCTTTCAGATGCTTGGATGAAAGTTGCTATAGAACTACAAAGTCTCCTCAATTTTAGCTGTACTTTCAAAGAAGGACTTTCTTTATGTACCATAAAACAGCCTTTATCCTGAGAGGACGTGCTCCTCATTTTACTGTCTCTGTAAACAGCTCAGGGATTGCTCCATACTCGCTGTTTCCAGAGCTACCATTTGAGATGAAAGCTCAGCTTTCTTTAGCGAGAGGAGTTGCCCTGAGATACAGGCAGGAAATGTGTTTGTTATTGCTAGCATGCATTACTTGGAGATAGGAAGGTTGGCTGGAATTCTCAGGTCATT
>NW_005306904.1:0-788 GCF_000412655.1 Myotis brandtii
AGTGAACTATAAAACAATATGGGTTGATTCTAAGGAAGCTCCCGGACAATGCTCTGTCAATGAACCAGCAAAGCCCATAATGTAAAGGAGCACGCCTACACAGGATGTTTCTGAAGGAAATACCAGTAATGCAATTTAGAGAGTTTTATACTGTAATTTGAACAAATGATGAATTAAACACTCATATATGATCTTTTATGTGTGTACACATATTCCAGATGCTCATATTGAGCCTTGAGCATTTTGAGAAGATGCTGTGGGGGCTTTATTAGGGAATCTAAAACAGCAATGCATAGTTGTTCCAGGCCTTGTATTAGAGCAATTCTTGTACTTGTTATATTCTCTACTCCCATGGAATTAAGCACTTTTATACTTAAGTTTTGGTCCATGTATACAACAGTTGTTGTTTTATATTGGTGGATGAATATCTGAATTTTATAAAATACAAAGTTATATTTACAAGGTCTGAAATAGATTTAAGCCACAAATTGCTTTAGTGAATTCACCTGACTTTTCCCAAATAGCATATCTGACCATCTGCTAATTTTTCTAGGTTTTTGTGTTTAGCTAAATACCCTGATGCTTCCTGTGTGCATATATACCTACTAAAGATTTCTATTTCTTACTATTTTGAGTTTAAAAGCACAGATAAGGTTAAATATTCTGGTAAGCATATTAGATACTATTTTTGCGTGTTAATTTTTCACAACCCAAGAAAAGTGATCCTGAGTAACACATGTTAAAACTTTTTAAATGCTTCTACAATTCAAATTGTAACTTGAAAAAAA
>NW_005306905.1:0-788 GCF_000412655.1 Myotis brandtii
TAGCAAACCAGTCTTTTAAACTAATGCCATGATGATACCATACCCCGAAAAGGGCCTTAGGGACATGGGCAGCTAACTCGTGAGATAATATCAAATCACCCTTCTTCCTCTCTAAATGCCCCTTTTACTCCCTTTTGCATTCCCAACCCCTCGATCTACTTATTTTTAAACACTGGCTGTAGGATATATAAAACTTTTCTGAAATCTCTAAGCCTAGAGATTTCTGGAACTAGACAGGTCACATTTTCCCACTTGATGGTGAGAATAGTTCTTTTCTTATTTAGGAATACATCTGTAACTCGGTGTAAGATAAGACCATGAGCTTTGGTGTCTGGGAGACCTAGATCTGCACACCATCTCTTCCACTTCTAGCTGTATAACTTCAGACAAATTACTTAAATCTTCCCTAGCTCAGTTTCTTCATCTTTAGATGAGGATAATATCTTCAACCTCAGAATAAGATAAAATATCAATCCATATAAGTTTTTAATATTTGGTAGTTACTGTTAATACCACTATATCCGACCAACTGCCTCTAAACCTTTGCATGACTTGGTATTAGAAGTATCTCCTCAAGGTTTTCGACTCTAAAATCAAGAGAATGGTTAAATGAAATTGCAGTTCTGAAGCTTCTACTTCCACCTGCATTTTTTTTCTCCTTTTCTCCACCTTTCTTGGTTCAGTAGATTCACCATTCAGGTGAATTGATAAGCAGCTGAACTCTTTGGCCCGGTTTTTATCCATGACCTTCAGCCAACATTTTACTCTAGGGCAGACCTCAGCAAATA
>NW_005306906.1:0-788 GCF_000412655.1 Myotis brandtii
GAGTCCCTTGGTGGGTAACCACAGGGTGATCTGGAGGTCCGATGTCTATCCAGGCATTGACACGGGACTGCAGAGTTCATAAGTTCAAGTTCCCAGGCTAGTTAAAACAAATACAGACTCATTTGCTCACACTTTAACCTACTTGATTTCAGTCATTTAGCAGCTTGACTGTAGTGACTCCATTTTATTTCTTCACTGTGCTCCTCACCAGTCAACTCTTTGGGGGCAGGGAGGTCAGGAAAGGCTTTCCTGAGGACCAACGGCAAGAGGTAGGGGGCACGGTAGAAAGCTCTGGCTGCTGCATGGAGAATGGACAGTGGGGCAGGCGAGTGAAGGGAGACCAACACATGGGCTGCTGTTGTCATCCTGGGAAGAGGTAGCCAGTATGGGGATGGAGACAGGGACATGGGGTAAGATTCCAAAAAAGATCAGTCAAGGTACTGGCTTGACTCGGTAATAGGAAGCTTTTCTTTCATCCCAAATCCCTTCCCTCACCCCAGTCTCCACGTGCACGTTGCACAAACACCCCCAAATGCAGTGGTCCAATCCCGCTCCCCATCTCAGCAAACTGGCTCCACCATCCATCTCACTAACCAACCAGAAACCCAGGCAGCTCCGGAATCCCTCCTCCTGCCTCCCTCAGATCCAGGGGTCAGTACCTCCTGCACCATTTATCTCAAAGGTGATTCTCAAAGGAGGCAGTATAGTCCCTCTGAAGTGCTTTTTGGAGGAAATTTATGAAAATATTTTAAATGGATTTTGAGAGAGAGAGAGAGAGAGAGAGAGAG
>NW_005306907.1:0-788 GCF_000412655.1 Myotis brandtii
TATAATTAAATATTCATAAACAATAAAAGTTTGATAAGTTCAATAACACTTTTTAAAAAATCATATTCTAAACACCATAAGCAAAGGCAGAAGACAAATTACTCATCGAAATAAAATGTTTGCAATTTATATCACAAAAAAGGCTATCTCCCTAATAGATAAAGAGATCCTAAAAATTAAGATCAGACAGAAACAGAGAGATGAAAGGATAATATAGAGATAAAGAAATAGCTATTGTTTGTTAAAATATTAAAGGGTATTCAATATCATTACCAGAGAGATACAAGTTTAACCTAAAATGTAATACTATTTCTACACTGTCAAAGCTTTAAAAGTTTGGCAACACACACAGAGTTGAGGCTGTGGGGAAACCAATAGTCTATAAATTGATGGTAGGAGTATAAAATGTACAACTACATGGAGTAGAATTGGCAGTACCTTCCACAACAAAAGCAATTCCTTTTCTAGAAATCCATCCTGAAGATAATCCTCCAAAAATTAAAACTATATGTGCAACAGATTATTCATTGTGTCATTGTTTGCCAAAGCAAAATAGTGGAAACCATCTAAATGCCATCCATAGGAAACTGATCTGAGTAAAGAATAATGAAAGAAAAGTGTGTAGCTGAAAATGAAAGATGGCAGTGGGCTGAGTGTGTTATACCAGGTGTGTTATTCAGTTTAAAAAGCAAATTGTAAAAGAGTGATAAATAGATATTGTGCAGTATGTCACATTTTGAATCAGAAATAAGAAATGTGTATATACACATACACATACGTATATATGA
>NW_005306908.1:0-788 GCF_000412655.1 Myotis brandtii
AATAATGTGACAAAATCCGTTTTTACCTAATTCCAGTCTTCTGCCTGAAAGCAGTTCCCAACAAACAACAGTCAAAAAGTGGACCCTCACTGGTAAGAGGGCTCATGGAGGTGGCACATCTGGGTTTCACTGTAATGACACCAAAAGCATGATGACAATAAGGACATGACCACTTCCTCCTTGCCCTTCTTGGCTGATGCCCCAGCTATCAAAGGCAACTTCTTCCATCTGTAAGTATGATGGCTGATACCATCTGCAGCCTTTTGTTTTTATTGCATTTGTTTTACTGTCTATAATAGTAGCTCAATTTTGAAAATTTGAGAAATCTGTCATCATTGAAGGAAAAATGGAAGCATCACCCATAATCTTACCACCAAGAGACAAGCACTGTGAATACTTTGGACCATGCCCTCCAACTTGTCATTCTGTGTGCTTGTGTACACAGGGGTGTGCATACACTGAGGGTGTGTGCCCGTGTGAAGGGTTACAAATCCGTAGCGCAGTACATATGTAATTTTATATTTTGTCTTCTTAAACTTGACATTATATTGTGAACATTTTTCATATTATTGCAAGTTCTTGAAAAAAATGGCTTCTAATAGCTGGACAGTATTCCATTATAAGGAAGAAGCATAATTGGTTCATTTTTGTTGAGTACCAAAGCTGTCTCTAATTTTTCACTTAGAAGTTGTCCTGTGGTGAATATCCTTGTGCCTAAGTCTGTATATCTGACATTTCTTCAGGGCCTTTTCCTGAAAGTGTATTGCCAGCTTCAGGGACAGGATCAA
>NW_005306909.1:0-788 GCF_000412655.1 Myotis brandtii
CTTTCTCTATTTTACTAAAGTCATGCTCATAAGGAATACTTCTTTCTTCGCCATAGATTTAGGTTTTCAAAGTCTCTTTATCCTTCACTCTTTAAGGACCTAATCAGCTGAATCACCCTGGTGGTTGAAGTCACAGCCTTGATAGCCCTGGCCTGGGGAGGAGCCAGTCCTTCCAGTCCACTCTGAAAGTTCAAGACAGTATGGAGGAGCTTATGTTGAATTTATCAGAAAGGCCAAGCTGTACTAAAGATCACCAACTTTTACAAAGTAGTTATTTCTGGCCTGGCAACTAAGAAAATTACCCTTTCAATTATTTCTTGTAGAACCACAGAGAGCAAATATAAAGAAGCAATCCCTATAGATAGAGTCCAAGTCAGAAAAGAAGGGGAGAGGAGGTTTCTGATTCAATTTTATTCGCTCTTCTTTTTGAAGTATGATGTGTGGGAAGAAGCTGATAGATTCTCTCTTTCCCTCTGCACTCATCTGTTAGCTATGTCAGATCAATATACAAGCCACTGGAAATGTGTGTATCTGTCAGTGGTACTTGAGAGTTGAGTTGTCAAGAAGAAAGAATATCATATATTTTATGGCTAACAGAGAGATTGAAGTACTAGCCTCCATGCTACTGTAAGCTTCCCCTTCATGTGTAAATTCCATGACTTGAGCTAAGTGAACCCTACTCTTAAAACACTTATCTTTCCCTTCAGAGAAGAATTCCTGCCCTGCTTATCTTCTTTCAAAATTATTTATCTGTTCATTAACCATTTGGCTCTCTTTCATTACATCTA
>NW_005306910.1:0-788 GCF_000412655.1 Myotis brandtii
AATGCTCGTGGAGTAGCTGAGTGACCCATGGGGTCAGCTCCCTGCCCCAGCCAAGGGGCAGGTGACAGATGACATCAATGGCTATTTCTGCCTCTTGCCAGCCACCTCCATCTTTGCAGCATGAATGGGAGGCCTGGCCTGAGCTCCTGTTTGTCCCCGGCTCGTCTCTCCACGGGGATTCCATGCTTGGCACTCACCCAGGGGCCCAGGACAAACCCCGGCTCTCCCACCTGAGGTCAGCCCTGGCCCCACAACCTTTATTTACTTTGGTCCTTGCTCAAAAACTCCGGTAGCAAGCTGCCTGGAATGAAACGTGGAGAACTCAAGATAATAATAAAATCAATTGGACTGTTTCCTCAGTAATTCTAGAGACTGATGCATCATTAATGTTGGTAATACAGTGCCTGTCAGATCACAAACTTCTCAATAAATGTGCAGCTGGCAAGCCCTGATAGAAATTGGAGGCAAGCAGAGAATGAGATTTGGGGCCTTTGATATATGGGGTGTCAGCAGTGCGGTGAAGTTTTTATCAATTTCTGTCACTTTGGGCTTTTGTGCTCACTACATATGTGGTCTTCATGGCACCTCTCTGCAGGCTCCCTGGTTGCTAACTGCACCCCAGGAGTGTGGGGAAGACATGCTGCTGGAGGGACCTCCACACTCGGCCTGGGACCTTGTGTGGGGCCTCGCTACTGAGAACTGCCCAGGCAACATGGTTGGGAGGACGGGCAAAGCCAGAGGCTTTTTGGACCTGACCCCATGGGTCACTCAGCTACTCCACGAGCATT
>NW_005306911.1:0-788 GCF_000412655.1 Myotis brandtii
AGGGAGGTGGTTACTGGCCAGCCATGGCAGTTCTAAAGGGCATATTCACTTGGGTAGTTCCTGGACGTACTTAACGGAGAGATTTCACAATGAGCAAACTTTTTCATTTTTTGACCTCACAATTTTACTTCAGAACTACACTGTTATGCATAATCCTTGTCAATGTCACGAGGATCCTTGCATAGTTTAACCACAAACATGATGGTTGACAGTCCACATAAACAAAACCTGTGGTCTATGAGCATTACCATTAGATTTTTACCTGGGAAGCTGCAACTTATGAGTTCCAAAACAATCACCTGTTTATCCTATGAAAGAAGCATTTAATCCACATGCCAATGTTTGAATTCCCCCTGTATACATGTAGTTATGTAGCTCAACTTTCCTAAAATTTGTGAATATTGAATTGTGAAGGAAATGTGGGGTAGGTGTGGATTGTATCTACATTTGCTTCTATACTTCAATGCTGATCATGCCCAAAACAGGATGAGTTTAACCTAGGTGAAACGTTATTACACTATACTACCAACACCTAAATATACTTACTCTCTGTTGCTTTTTATGACCAAACCAGAATATTAAATATGTCTCTGAAATGATTTGGATGAACTGTGGCTAATAGAATGGAATTAATTTAACCACTGTAATTTTTTTAAATATTCAAATTTCTAAAACATCTTTTTTGAGAAAGAGCAACTCAGAGTCGACAAAGGTGGTTATATTGTGAACTTTTAGATGGTGCTTAAGAATTCTTATCTTGTTAAATATCAGTATTTCTTTTTTTTAAA
>NW_005306912.1:0-788 GCF_000412655.1 Myotis brandtii
GCCTAGATGTTATTTCTAGGGAGGAAAGGTCAGGGGTTCAAAGCATGACCAGCAATATGCTAGGGGAGGAAATGTCACCCTGAGGACGAGGCCCCAACCTAGTTGTCGTTTGCTAGGCGCCCGGGGCTTTCCACACTGGTGGCCTCTGCACCTGGCCCAGCGTCCTTGCTCTGATTGTGCCTATCTAACTGCCTATCACATTTTCAACCCTAAATATAGGATGATTCATAGAAGAAAGGAGCCGGACAAATAACTAGGTAAAGCCAAGAGAGCGGCATCTGATGCTGTGCCACATTACAAACGGGCATCTCACCACCCCTCAAGTGTCCATGTTTCCTCTCTAAAAACAGACCATCGCCAGTCAGGTGTCTTCGTCCCTTCAGGCCGCTGGAACAAATGACCACAGATCGGTGGCTGAAACACCAGACATTTCTCATAGTTGTGGAGGTTGGGGAGTTCAAGATCAAGGCACCGGCAGATCCGGTATCCGGTGAGAGTTCTCTTCCTGGTTTGCTGATCACTGTGTTCTCCTTGTAACCTCACATGGGGGAGAGCAGAGAGAGATCTTTCATCATCTCCTCATTTTATAAGAGCACCCATCATGAGGGCCCCACTCATGATCTAATCAAACACTCATCACTTCCCAAAGGCCCACCTCCAAACACTATCATGTTGGGAGTTAGGATTTTAACATAGGAATTTGAGGGGACACAAACACTGAGTCTATGAGATCAGAGTAGACATGAATTCATTCAGCAAACACTTGCCGAGGCTTACTGTGTCTGTCC
>NW_005306913.1:0-788 GCF_000412655.1 Myotis brandtii
ACCTATGTTCTTAGATTCATGATGCTGAAGGTATCCCAAGAAGGACAGTTAAATGAAATACACACCCCAATCTAGTATAATTAAATTATAGGACACTGAAGTTAAAAAAAAAAGACCTTAAAAGCAACTGGAGGTGGAGTTGGGGTACCGTGGGTAGGAAAGAGAGATGATCTACAAAAATCAATTACACTCCTGCCTGGTTTCTCTGCACCAACAACAAAAACACAAAGCTGAAGACTTATCTTCAAACTGCTGAGACAAAATATCTGCCAACCTCGAACTGTTTTCAAATACACATTTTTCAAAAATGCCTCCACATGAAGCAGCAGCCATGGAGAGGTGCCTGACCCACACTGTACTGTGCAAAGCAAAGAATACACTTCCTATGTGTTAAGCAATTGAGATGTGCAAGTGTTTTCTTACTGTGGTATAACTTATCTTAAGTGATATATAGAGCATTGACTACCAACATATCTTCTATGGAGGACAGAAGATGAATCTAAAAGAAAATATTACAAAAAAAATACTAGGAAAACCAATATAATAATTCTTTCATAAATAGGAGACAAGATTTAAAGAAGGAGAAGAAGCAAGAGGAGGAGGAGGAAAACCGGTGGTGGTAGAATTCATTTATAACATATCACAATGAATTATAAAGCTATGACTAATGGTAATAGTTTGGAGCAGAGGCAATAATCAACATAGTATTTCATATTGAAATGTATTTAAT
Organism: Myotis brandtii; assembly: GCF_000412655.1. Classification (NCBI taxonomy): domain Eukaryota; kingdom Metazoa; phylum Chordata; class Mammalia; order Chiroptera; family Vespertilionidae; genus Myotis; species Myotis brandtii. The sequence goes on from NW_005306913.1 coordinate 731, forward strand.
ATTCCCTTTCCCATCCTAGATGTACTCTTCACTCTTCTCCATCTTACTGGGGGCCCCA
>NW_005306914.1:0-788 GCF_000412655.1 Myotis brandtii
ACACCAAAAGATAAAAGTAGTAGGTTTCCTTATTAATTCTGTGAAAGACAAACTCTTAAGTGCTAATAATTAGAACTTGAACAAAGTGTGATTAAGTGTAATTTATACTGAATGCTTGAGGTACATATCCTCTTGATGGTATGAATGGACTTTATTGTGAAAATAGTAGCTATAAGCTAAAGAGGGCTCTGGTGGACTTGCAGGGCCAGCCTATAAATTCCACTTGTAGCTGGAGCATTTTCCTGTTTGAAGGACAGGGAAGGATGAGGAAAACCAGCCCATCCCCACCGGGAGTCATGCCTTCCCTGACTGATAGCTTTGAGACACTGTTCCAGGAAGTAAGGGATTAATAATCACCGAGCCAGGGCCAGGACAGTTAATTTACTCTGGCTCTAGCACAGATCGAATTCACCAGAAAATTGCCAAAGTATATTCGCCCTTTTGTAGACTTAGATAGATATCAATTTGAAGTTGGGATTACCAATTCGAGTGGTTTTTCTATCTTTTTATGATTTTTGTAGCTACTTTTAGACATGGGAAATAGCTAAGAGAGGGCTAAGTAAGGGCATGAACTCCAGTTCCCAGGAATCCTGGGAATAAGAAATGACCCTTTCACGTACAAATAGTACAGCTTTGGATAAGCCATTTAACCTTTCTGAGCTCCCATTTTCTCATTGGGAAATTTGGAAAATAATAATTATAATAGTACTTAAATAAATGAATTGACATAAAGGTTAATATAATGTAACAGTTCATAGTCTAAGACAGTGATGGCGAACCTATGACAC
>NW_005306915.1:0-788 GCF_000412655.1 Myotis brandtii
AAGACACATTTGTAATACCTTAATCAATAAAAAAACTTAAAAATTAAAATTAAAAAAAGATTAAATTAACAAAATAATTTCTTCTCCATCCCATCCAGGCATTATATTTCATCTCATCACCATGAGTTTATAAATAATTTGTAACAATAAATGAGGATGACAGAAGTATAATGTTAGGGACCAAGTAAAGCTTGTCTTACATGACTAATGTTAAACCTTAATAAAATAGGATTAAGATAGACAGGTGATAAGTGTAGTCCTTCTGTGTTACCTTCCAGAAACTGTTCATAGGAACTCTCATTAAACTCCTCTTATTCAACAGAGAGAAATTAGGGTGAAAGAATACTAAATGTGTGTCTCTGTGTGTGTTTTCATCCAGCAATTATATATATTGTTAAATGTCACTTGTTTCCAATACAGAGGCTGCATTAGACGTTGTGAAGCTGACTTTGCAGAGTATAAAATGAGGACAAGTAGGACTCAAGATATTCTATATTCTTAACAGCAAAACTCTATATTCATTTCTCTTTAGAGAAATATTTTATTCTATATTGCTTTATTCATACATAGTAATAGACAAAAATACATTCTGCTTAAACGTGTATATCTAGAATTTAAAAAATTATCACATTTTACAATGTGACGAAATTTATCCAATAAGCAAGTGTTTTCCTTAACTCTATCTTTTTCACCTAAACCAATTTTTTCCATATGAAAAATTGTGAGGCAAATTATACTTTTATGAATTTGAATGCTATTTTTATTAATGTTATTTTCATCTAAAAGTG
>NW_005306916.1:0-788 GCF_000412655.1 Myotis brandtii
TCTGTATTTTCTAGATTTTTTCTGAAATGTAAATTTATAGAGTCTATTTATAATTGAACAAAAAAAATAAATGTAAGTGTAAGCTATTGTATGAAAATATCCAGTGTTCTCAAGAAATGATGGGTATTCTTATGTTCTGTTAAGAACACATAGTACAATATTTTAGGAGTGCAAATTGAACAGTATGAACCAAAATTTAATAATCATTCTCCTGGGACATTATCTTAAGGAGACTGGAAACAGTTGTGCTGGAATTTAAAACATTTGGATCTTAGAAAGAAATAAGATACATAGATCACATGTTTCATAACAACCCCCAGCAGAGTCTGGGCAGCAAACCGTAATCAACATTTCAATATTTCTGTAGCAAACATGAAGTGTTGAAATCAAGCTAGATAAATTAAGATTATAAATAGCCTCTGAATTCTAATCATATTTTGCCAAAAAAATAAATTTGCACTAAATATAACAAAATATTTTTGTTTTACATAACTTTTTGGACTTCAGAAGTATAGACAAGAAAATATGGCCTCTAAATTAAGATATGTTATGTTCATCACAGCATTGCTTATTATTTCACTATGTGTATACTAATAAAAGATTAGTTCATAGAAAACTATGGTAATAATTACTAGTACATCCTGGAATAATATTTATGCACTGAAATGATTATATCAATTAGTATTCATGTTAATAGAAGGATCTTCACAACATGTTACTGAGTGTAAAAATGGGTTTCAAATGGATTTTTCTTTATCAGGATTTATTATAGAATTTGTGCTCCTGGA
>NW_005306917.1:0-788 GCF_000412655.1 Myotis brandtii
AAAGAGCTCTCCCCTAGGGAGGACTTTATTTGGAACAGAGCATTGAGAGGTTCAATTTAAGAATGCTATTGACAACAATGGATCTTTTGGTGGTAAACAATTAAGAGGAGGCTGATAGCTCAGTGAAAGCAACTAGCTAACTTATGGGCAACTAGCTAGAAATATAACAGAGAACAGGAAAAAAGATAACTAGGAAGAGTCTTCTAAGGGTCAAAATATGACTCAAAGTTAAGCCTCAAAGACTTTGCTCACAAGGGGCTTAAGTTTAATTAGATCAGACATTGGGGCTATTTATGCCCCTAGGATATTATTGGAAACAATAGAACAATCAGCCAGCACTTAGTGGAAGCAGATAGCCTAACTCAGAGATCAGGAAAAAAGACTGTCACAGAGTGTCTTGCTAAAATCACAATTATACCACAATATCTGGACACATACTCAACATTGTGTCCTTGAAATAACAGAATCATAAGTTTCACACTGTGGGGAATATGGACTTAACTGAAATAGTCAAGTCACTAAACAAATAAATAAGCAAACAATAGCAACCAGCCCTAGAGGAGGTGGGGAATGGATACCCAGCATTGCTATGACATGTAACAGCCTGAATAATGGCCTCAAAAGATATCCTGGTCTGAATGCCTGGAATCTGAAAATGTGACTTTATTTGCCAAAAAGCATTTTGGATATATGACTAATTTAAGGATACTGATATTGAAAAGGTTAATCAAGAAAAAGGGCTCTAACTCGACAGGGTCTAACAAAAGAAAGCTCGTTCTACAAGCCTA
>NW_005306918.1:0-788 GCF_000412655.1 Myotis brandtii
CGTTTATTTAATAATTCCCATAGAGGAGTAGAGAAGTGAGACAGAGCAGGGAAGGGAGCCGACCAAGGCTGTTTCATTCTACTCCACACTTATCACTGTGGGCAACTGGAACCTAACCCCACTCAGGACAACTCAGGAGGTAGAGGGAGAAGGAGCTGGGGTATTTATTCATCACCTTCCATATGTTGAGAGCTTCCAGGGGTGAATATTAATTTTCTAGCCCTGCTGCCTGCACTGGCGGCCACAGGAAGCCCCCAGGCACAGGGTCGCAGGGGATGGCAGGTGAAAGTCAGCTTACTGGTAAGTGCCACAAGGATATGGACGAGACACCCGCCTTCACCTTGTTTCTCCACAGTGTCCTAGAAACGTGCCATGCTCCGCCGTGCCCCTCTTCTTCACGTTGAGAATGTCTGCGGTCCATTCATGGCGGACGCATGGCTGCCATCTTCCCTATGCCTTGTCCAGGCACTCTCGCTCACAGCGGTTCCTTCTCCCTCGCAGCTCCTTGCTCAGTCATTGTTGTTATTTAGAGCACTCCCTTTGGCACCCACACGGAGGTATTTCAGTGCTTCGTGTGGGTGTCTCACCTTCCCACTCCAGCGTGAACACCTGGGGACAGACACCAGCACTTACTCATCCTCAGTTTTTGTCACAGTCCCCAGGACAAATGAGGAGGTTGCAGGAATTGAGCTACTCAACTTCCACTTTTTAAACCACTTGACTAAACTGACTAGTTTGAAATTTTGTTGATTCCAAAGTATTTGTTTGTTTGTTAATCCTCACCAAGG
>NW_005306919.1:0-788 GCF_000412655.1 Myotis brandtii
CAAATCATCTAGTGCTACTGTCAGAGTCTTAATCTTACCACTTTATTTCATAGTTCAAATAATCATATTAAATATTTTTATTTAATTGCTATCCTGTTTTAATTACTCTCCCCCTCCTATTTTTTAGTAAGTTTCATCATTAAAAGGCTATTGTCTCTTTCATTCAGTGCTCTATTCTCAGCCCCCCCAATAAAGTTGGCACTCAATTCATATTTGTTGAATAAATAAATGAGTGAATAAGAAATTCCATCTAATTCTTAAGTCCAATTCCAACCAATTTTATTGATCGGCATGAAATTAAACCCAATGATATATTTATGACCCAGCCATAGGCCTTCTAACAAGTCGCCCTCCACTCCTCACCTCCCAAGCACATACATTAGCCAGTCTCAATAACCCTTGGCTACCTGTAGAATATCACAGCTTACTTCTTGAATCCAGTCACTACTAACCACTCTGGATCAAATTCACAACCTGGGCCTCAAATCTAAATCCAGAAAAGTAGTCATTGATCTATTAGTTCTTTCCCTTTCATCTCAATTCCATATTCTTAATAGAATTAAGTGATAAAGCAGCACCTGTGCTCCAAGTAATTTTTTTGTTATTGTTCAAAAGTTTGTCTTCTCTAAAGACTCTCCTGAGAGCCTCTGATTTTCTGCCTCCTGGCCTCTTGCTTTATCCCCATCTAAGGTGTGCACTGGTTTTGAAGTCTCCGCAGGCCCAGTGGCAGAGGACCAGCTACCCGCATCATCATCTCCAGCTCCCCTGGTGAATTCCCCATGCTCTAT
>NW_005306920.1:0-788 GCF_000412655.1 Myotis brandtii
CTACCATTAAGAGTGAGAAGAGAGGACACTATATCCATGATTTAAGACAGAAATACTGTTTAAAAGTTTAGAATAACATTCAAAGAAAAAAAAACTATTGAGTATTAAAACATGATATTAGAATTTAAAAATTAGGGTAAACTTGAGGCATCTCACATAAATAGAGCATTTTTAAAGATGAAAAAGATAAGAACATCAGTGGTCTAATATATAATACTGGGAGTTCTAGAAAGAAAAGAAACAAAGCACAGGCAAAAAGAGGTAAGCAACCAAATAATTCTTGAAATTTTCACATTGAATGAAAGTTTAATATTTTCTAGATTGAAAGTCCCCACTGAGTGCCCAATACAAAAAAAAAAAAATTACTGTGGAATTTTAGAGCATTGGGGATAAAGATGCTAAGAGTTCTATGGAAGAAAAATATATGTTATATATGAACACTGGGGAATCAAAATAGCCATGGGTTTTTCACCTGTAATTCTGGAAACTAATAGGCCAAGTAGAACAATATACTTAAGGAAAAATATTTCTAATACAGAATTCTATAACTAGCCAAACTATCAATCAATTAAGAAGATAGAATAAAGATGTCCTAAGATATGCAAATCACAAAATAATACCTCTCACATATTCTTTTTTATAATGCTTCTTTACAAAATGCTTATCAAAGTGTTCTTGATAAAACAGTGCATAAAGCACCCTAATCAAAGTACAACACTTATGCAATTAGTTGTAAATTGGCTAGCTGTTTTCAATAGAATACTATTTTTACTTGAAAGAACAATTGA
>NW_005306921.1:0-788 GCF_000412655.1 Myotis brandtii
ATCCCCCGAGGGCTCCTGGACTGCAAAAGGGCACAGGATGGGATGAGGGACCTCCCACCCCCACCCCAATGCACGAATGTCATGCACCAGGCCTCTAGTGTTAGCATAAAAGTATCTGTAAATTTAGAAAACATTTTTTATTGGTAAGTGAACCAAAAATTGCAAAATTACTATTTTGGAGTATATATGTATCGTTTTACTTTCACTAAAGCTTAATAAATTTTAATTAAAACTTGAAAACTTAAGATTTTTGTCAGTCTGATGGGCAAATAACATGTAATGTTACTTTAATTTATACTTCTTCTTTTGTTAATTGCCTGATCATAGACTTTATATCTCCTTTTCAATAAGCTTGTTTGGCTCTTACTTGTTTAATTATAAATACTCTTTATATATTCCTTTTCATGTACATGTTATATTTTCCCAATGTGTCCTTGTTTTAAAACTTTATTTGCTTTTTAACTTTAGATTTTAAAAAGTTTAATACATTCAAATTCACCTGTATTTTCTTCCATAGTTTTTGGTTTTTGCTTCTAGTTTGCAAAGATTGTTCTTAAGGTAACATGTCAACACTTCCCTTTGTAACATTTAAACATTTAATCCTTCTACATTTATATGGTCAGATTGTGAGGAGGATCTAACTTTATTTTCTATCCCTAATGACCAGCTAGTTACCACAACTATAGGTTCAGTAATCAATTTCCCCCCACTGTTTCAAATAACACATATGTGCTGATTCCCAAATGTACTTCTGGCCCAAGTCTCTTTCCAGAGGCCCAGACCTTTAC
>NW_005306922.1:0-788 GCF_000412655.1 Myotis brandtii
AAACCAGAAAGCTAAGTTGTCCTAGGAGGTGTAGGGATTACACCTAACGTGGAGTAGAGGAAAACATTGTTGGAGATGAGGAGTTCCTAGAAAGCTGAGAGGCCAGGACAGACTTTTGGATGAATCATCCACATGGATATTGAAATTCTGTAGAAAAGTCAGTGTTGGAGTGAAGAGGAAGATTTTGAGCAATCAAATGCTGTATTTACAAAGATGCTTATAGTACCTTGTCTATAAAGTGCCATCTTTATTCTGATGTTTATTTTTTACACTTTCTTTATTGCTTTAATGTGATAAATACACATAACAAAATTTACCATTTTATCCAGTATTAAGTGTACAGTTCAGTGGCATTAAATACATTCACACTGGTGTGCAGTCATCACCACTAGCCACCAAACTTTTTCATCTTCCAAAGCTGAAACTCCATATCCATACTCATTAAACCATGACTCCCCATTCCCTCTTTCTCAAGCCTCTGGCCACCACCAATCTACTTTCTATTAATTTGACTCCCCTTAGGCACCACATACAGGTGGGATCATACAGTAATTGTCCTCATGTGACTGGCTTATTTGACTTGGCATAATGTCCTCAAGGTTTATCCATGTTGTAACATGTGACAGAATTTCCTGAATAATATTTAATTGTGTGTATATGCCACATTTTTGTTATCTACTTGTTCATCATTAGAACTTGGGTTGCATCTATCTTTTGGCTATTGTGAATAATGCACCTATGAACATGGGTGTACAAATATTTGTTTGAGCCTTTGCTCTCAATTTTTT
>NW_005306923.1:0-788 GCF_000412655.1 Myotis brandtii
ATGCTTTATGGAAATACAAGTACAGATACTTAGAACTACTTGGAGTTCACATTTATGGGTACATCACCTGTGTTTACAAATGAGTGTAGTTGTGAGCAGTGTCACCCAAAGTTCAAGGCACAGAAACACTTCTCACACTTCCCTGTTCTAAAGCAAAACGATGCTTCCTCCAGCCAAGATTTCGCTTAATGATACAGGATGAGGAGTATGCTTTTGCTGTGAATAAAATCTGGAATCAAACTGAATGAATTAAACTTATTTCCCACATAATTTCTATTTTAGCATTTATTGTGTGTTTTTAGCTGAGACTGAGTATCTTTGCAGAGCATCCTCCGACTTCCATATTTTAAACTTCAGTAAAGAGTTTCCAGCAACAATTCTATATAAAAATGAATGGATCAAGATAGCAAGCGGAAATTCTCCTGAGATTTAGAGTTCTTATTTGCACAGCAATCTTAGAAAGTGGCATACTTCAAAACAGACAAAATCTGTTACTTTTTGAGAAAGAAAAAAGTTTGGAACCAGGAGACCCATGTTTTATTGCCGTTGTTGGTTGTTTCATTATTATTATTATTATTTTGCTTTCACATAAAAGCATTACATGGCAGCTAATTGAATAGCATAAAACAATGGCTAAATAACAAAATATTTAATTTTAAGGAACAATAATATGTCAAACAAAATTTGATAGTGCCAATAGCCTTTCAGAAAACCTTCATTTCTTATTATCACTGAACTCTCATTATAACACTGTGTATGATCATTTAGAGGAGTGGTTCTCAACCTTC
>NW_005306924.1:0-788 GCF_000412655.1 Myotis brandtii
ATATTTTTTAAAAGCCAATGTCAGAGGCCACCAGCGTTTATTTGAGATCCCAAAATTGCAATTCGGGGGTACGGATTTAGGCAGAAGCCCGAACAGTGATTACAGGACGAAGGCAAGGAGGGGAGGGGAGAGGTTTATGAGAAAAGGCAGGGAAATGATGACATGAACAGGAGAACTTTCTAGTGGTGGTAAAGCTTCAGTGATACACGGCTGGTGACTGATTCTGTCTTCAGAAAGAATGTCCATGAGCATTGGTCTTTGCGGTCAGGAGTCTGCTGTCTTGTTAGCTTTACAAACAGCTGTTAGTAAGACCCTGTGGTTGCTGTGGCCCAGGCCAAAGATTGGTTTGCCCGGTTCGAACATCCCAAAGGCAGTTCCTCCCGCATGCCTGCTCTGGCTCTATTTTACACTGGCTCCACTGACGTCATCTTTCACACTAGCTTTTCTCAGCTGTGCCTGGGAGGACACAGACACGTGGTTCCCGGCAGGGTCCCTGGGAAGGGGCTGTGAGCAGGCATGGACCATGGTTACAAGTTCAATCCTTAGCACTTAGCACCAATGCGTTCGTTTAATATTTTGACGACCATACTGTGTTATCATAACTGGCTTCCTTTGTAATCCTGTGTGCTTTATGGTGTGCCTCTAACATCATTATTTGGAGAAGATATCCATAGGGTTCACCAGACGGCCAAAGGGCCCCTGTCCTAAACCCAGATCATCTCAAGGGTATGGATTGGGTTTCATTCTCTGCTGTGCCCTGAGGGTCCAGCACAATGCCTAGGGCAGAA
>NW_005306925.1:0-788 GCF_000412655.1 Myotis brandtii
TTTTCCTGCAACTGTGTGGGTGATGGCCTGGAACCAAACCTTTGCCTAAACATGATCTGCTGCTTCCTCTTATTCTGGCCAATATGACCCGTCAGGACACGACAAATATGCATACACAGCTATATGATGTTCCTAAATATGGATTCTGAACAAACATGACAACCATATAAAACCTTGAATACATAAGACATGTCAAATAAGTTTGGTTAGTTACAATACAAACAGGCTCTCCACTGTGCTGAATGAGTAATTTATCCTCCCAGATGGTTTGAATAACATTCAATGGAAATTAAGGGAAAATATGGTATGTCCTTGGATATTCAGGGAACTGAGGTGAATGGGGAGACATGCAAGGTATAATCAGCACATCCCATGCTGGAGGAGAATTGTAGAGCTAGTTTGATAACCAGCCCAGTGTGGCCTTCCAGAAAGTCCATTTCATGAGGGCCTAAAACATTTTATAGGAAAGGACTCTTAATAAAAGGACATTGGGACAACCTTGAGCTGGCAGAAAAGCCTAGCATTGTGTTACAAAGATGTCTCCAAACTTTAATTTGTGTATGAATTTTATGTTAGTGTGTGGGTGAGGAGGGGAAGTCAAAAAATGTAAACACTGCAAATGCCATTCCACCAAACACTCTAAGGCATGGAGACATGAGATGCACAACTTTGTACTCTTCTAACAAGTATAACATAAGGAAGTTTGGTCTCCTTTCCCACCTCTCCACAGAATACCATCCAGCTGGGAAGCTTGAGGTGTCTGTATCAGGAGGAGGGATAGCTTTTGG
>NW_005306926.1:0-788 GCF_000412655.1 Myotis brandtii
TATTATTATTATTTTAACAAAAAGGAAAAATAGAGAATAGAAACCCAGGAGGCAATTAGAAATCAAGACAAACTGAATTCAGAATATGAACCCTTATTGTAATTTTTGCAAAGATGTTTAAGCTATTGCATCAATAAAGCCAACAGGCAAATGTCTTTTATAACATGAAGTTTTTCTATTAAATTGGGTTTGTCTAAAATTTTACTTTGCCAGATTGTTTTCCAAGCATGTGTTAGATGATAACATCTGAAAAGGACTGTTAGGGGCAGTCCTTCAGAAGTTTTGGTTGAACAAAATAAAATGGTATTGTTAGTGTTCATAATGTAATATTAGTGTAACTCCCTTCATGTAAATATTGTCCTAAAAAAGGAATTAAAAGATGCAAGGCTTCTTAGACTCTCTTTTTGAGAATTATCTTGAGAATATGTTTTAAGAAACACTAGGTTAATTAGTTCAACCTGGCACCATATTTGGGGACAGAAGTCATATTATTCATGTGTATAGTAGCTTCACTAAGCATTGCTTTCAAAGGAACATTTGAATTTCAATTCAAATAAAATGTTTATGCTTTAGTCCAAATGTTCACCCTCTTTTTTCTTTTTGTTTTGTATCATTTCCTTTAGCCACTGCTCTGACCATAGTCAAAAACATATTTGCCCCATTTAATTAATACTTACGTGACTTTTCTTTCTATAATTTCTTTGATTTTTTCTTTCCTTAATTTCCATGTAGTATAAAGGAAAGGGATTGGGGTTTGGCCCCTCTATTTGGTAAGTTGTGAGTAAGGA
>NW_005306927.1:0-788 GCF_000412655.1 Myotis brandtii
AGACTCTCATGGTAGAAACAGGTTCTGAATAAATATATGTTTAGTACATGAATAAATTAAGGATAAAAATACTTCACTGAACTAGAAGATTTCAAAAGTCTCCTTCCAGGTTTGTGGAAAGTAAGTGAATAATACACTACATAGTCAAAAGTTAGTGAATCCCTTATTTTCCCTATTTGTGTTTTTCTTCTCTTCATCCATCTTTGTCATTTTTTGAGGTCACTGTATATCAGCTTTCAGAACTCTTTTATAAAGATGCAATTGCTTGGAATTTATACTTCTATCCTTTTGTCCGTATCATCTGACACAGACAAGAAATAACAAGTCAGTGAACCAGGAAGCTGAGGGAAGAAAGCAAATGTCAGTCTTTCACTGATATTTCTCCGTGTTGATGCTCTTCCCTCTACCAGTCAGGTCTCTGTAATACCAAGTCAACTGGTCAGTTTTTCAGAGCCGGGTACTTGGATCAGAATAGGATAATATGAATAGGGAAGAAGCAAGTGTCAGAGAAGCCACTTCCACAGGCAGAGCATTCTTTGGTTGTTTTAAGCTGCAAAAGCCATGCAAGTCACTTTTCCTAATAACTGTTACAAATATCAAATATTTACCATGTGCCAGATACCCCTCTAAGTGCTCACACACATTATTTCATTTAAAACACAAAAGAAACCTTCTGAATCTGTTTTTCACATGAGGATCCAGACCCATTTATTAAAAACAGTTTAGTGGATTTTGACCGGCATTTAAAACAAAAACAGAACAGATTAGAAAAAAAAAGCATTGCAAAT
>NW_005306928.1:0-788 GCF_000412655.1 Myotis brandtii
AATTCAAATAGACTCCTATTGACTGCATTTTCATTTATGACAATATTTAGAAGCCAATTAGTGACAGCTTTGCATCAGATACATTTTATTTGTTTCTTTCAACTTTACTTTGTATAAATTTCTTGAACTGCTCTTCTGCCCAAAGGTTAGTGTTTAGAATTTCATGTAGCAAAACTTGCTCTTTTTTAATTCTTTCTTTGATAATAAAAAATTTCACCAAAGTTGAAATAATTGAGACCATTTCAGCCCATTTGTCATTCCAATCCACCTCTATTCTATTGTCTCCCAAAACAAGATTTTTCTAGCTTTAGAATGCCAGCAATCGTGAACAGCATGATACACCCTCCTAAAATAACCTACTCTATTTTGGAGGACTGTAGCTTTTTAAATATATATATATTTAAAAAGCTACAGTCCTCCAAAATAGAGTAGGTTATTTTAGGAGGGTGTATCATGCTGTTCACGATTGCTGGCATTCTAAAGCTAGAAAAATCTTGTTTTGGGAGACAATAGAATAGAGGTGGATTGGAATGACAAATGGGCTGAAATGGTCTCAATTATTTCAACTTTGGTGAAATTTTTTATTATCAAAGAAAGAATTAAAAAAGAGCAAGTTTTGCTACATGAAATTCTAAACACTAACCTTTGGGCAGAAGAGCAGTTCAAGAAATTTATACAAAGTAAAGTTGAAAGAAACAAATAAAATGTATCTGATGCAAAGCTGTCACTAATTGGCTTCTAAATATTGTCATAAATGAAAATGCAGTCAATAGGAGTCTATTTGAATT
>NW_005306929.1:0-788 GCF_000412655.1 Myotis brandtii
CAGGCTGCTTCTTTCTTTTGCTCTGTCATTCACAACACAGTTTCAACTCCCAGCTTAAAGTGGCTACTCCAGTACCTACCATCACGTGTGCATCCCAGCCATTGGGAAAGGGAAAAAGAAGAGAAGAAAGCCACCCTCTTTGTTTTAAGTGCATGACCTAGAAGTCACGTATATTACTTCTGTTCACACACCATTGGCCAGAACTTAGTGACATACCCATGTCTAGCTGCAGAGAGAGTGGGAGTTGAGAAATAGATTCTTTATCTGGGAAGCAAATAACACTAGGAGTTCTGTTCTTACAGGAAGGTGGGGAGAATAGAAATATTGGGGAATAGGAGTCTCTGTAAAGTGTTGTGGCATATTACTAAACAATTTTGTATTCTATATAGAGATCAATTTATTGCTTCGTCGGGGAAAGGGAGTCATTCTAAATATTTTTAATGATTAACTTAAAACCTAAAAGTAGAGATCAGTTATTCTGTAGGTGGCTTCTTTTCCAGGGCTTTTATTTTTTGTAGCTTCCATCAAATCAGGAATTCTTTCAATAAATATTTTTGAATATTTATCGCGCTGGGTATATTTTAAGGCAGATAAATACTCTCATTTCCTACCCTACTAATGACTTTATTCTAAAATACTGTCTCTGTGGAAGACATGACACTAGAACATGTAGTAGAGGTTCTTAAAAGCATGGGGAATGAGAGCTGGGAGCTGTAGTTGTTAGAATCAGAAGTGAGGGGTAGTTGGTGGGACCCTGCCGGAAGCCGGTCCATCCTTGCTGCTTGACA
>NW_005306930.1:0-788 GCF_000412655.1 Myotis brandtii
GCCATCACTGCTCTAGGAGGTAGGGACACCTCTTGGACTTGCAGCTTCCAGGACTGTAGGAAAATACTTTTCTGTTGTTTAAGCACCTGGATGTAGTGCTTTGCTACTGCAGCCCGAGGAAACAAACACACCCTCATCCTCACATCTCTGCCAGTTCCCCAGAACCTTGCGATTCAACTGCAGTCACCCCCACATAACCTTCAAGGACTCCTTGTGACCCCAACCCCCAATAGCTAAGTGCAGATTTGCACATGGCCACCCTGGAATGTGGAATCTGGACCTGAGCTGGTATTTAAATCTCCAAGTGCAGATTTTCTCCAGGAGCTGGGGGTGTTTCTAAAGCGCAGATGCTTTTTCAAAACTGCGGTCTACCAGGTGGGGAGAAGCTGGCCTCAGGTTCCGCTGGGATCCACCCTAGAGCACGAGGTTCCCATGCGGGGTGTCCAGAAGCAGTGAGGATGTTTCAGCCAGTGTGGGTTCGTTGAGCTGCTTTTTAAAGGAAGAACAGGAAACATTAAACATAAAGGGGCATCCCAGATTTCCATCGACTGCAGCTTCGCCCCGAGGACTGGGGCAGCTTTTCCCTGAGAGGGCCGAGGTCTCCTGTGGCTGTGGTGTGGACGCTGTTGGGTGCTGTGGGGTGCTCCATGTGTGACTGGGGAGCGAAGGGCGGGTCCTACTGGCACGAGCTGCTATTGGCTCTTGCCACGCTTACAGCTCGTCATAGCACTTATCAGTTTGTAATTGCATGTTTATGTGATTTATTTTGCCTGGAAGGATCCTTGTCC
>NW_005306931.1:0-788 GCF_000412655.1 Myotis brandtii
TCCAAAGGTAGGAAAGTAAGAAAAAATGTGTAGATTTCACTGTAAGACTCACAATACACATTTATTATATTTTACACACCACAGGTGGAAACTTTTAAACAATTCAAAAGTGAGTAGCCTTTACTGACAGAAGTGAAAACCCCAGTAGATAGGCTATTCTTGAGGAGTTTCTCTATGTAACAGTTGCTGAAATGACCCAGGAATTTCTTACGCAGGTGTGTGGATAAGTCAAAATCACATGTGGCAGAAAGTTTAAATTGTTCCCATTTGTTTATTTCCCCTATTTATTATACTTACCTCATTCAAAAAAAATTGAGGCAGCAACATATTGTTTAGTCACTAGTACTTTAAGTTATGAGTGACAATTTAACTGCTGGGGACTTTATAGTAAGAGCAAACCAAGAAACAGATGGTAAAGATGTTTCTCCATAAACACATCCATAAATAATTGTTTGTAACCCACTTTGAATTAATAAAATAAAAGGACTGAAGAAATTGGAGCACTTTGCCAATGACCAAACTGCTAACTAATCAATGAATCTAGCCTTTTGACTAATAATCAAATCTCAAGCCAATCTATAAAGTACAAATCTAACTTTACTTCACCTAGCACCAATGAATTCTTCTATTCTTCTTTAATACAACTTACACATCTTCTTTTCTTTTTCCCATAAAAAGACTGAGCCCTTCTCCTGTGGGGGTGGGGAGGAGGGTGATAGTTTTGGGGCTTCTATCTGCACCTATACTCCCGAAATTGCAATTACTTTTATCCCAAATAAATGTTTTTT
>NW_005306932.1:0-788 GCF_000412655.1 Myotis brandtii
AACTGTTAATGTGCTTCTCTAGTTTCTTCTGTTAAGGTGAGGATCCTGACACTTAAACCTCGGCTCGCCATCCTCGGAGCAACAACAAAGGTAAGGATAACGGCTGGGGAAAGGCGCTGATAAGGAAAAGCTCAGCTCTCAACTCTAAGGCTCTCAGCTGTAGTGCCTGGAGGTCTGGCTCATCTCCCTAGTACCCTGACATTGAATCACTTGGCTTTGTGAAATGGGTTGCTTTCAAATGCCAAACCAAGACTTTGTGTACAAGGCTTGCAGTAAAGTGCATGAGACTTTGGAACTTGACTACTGAAGCATTTTATTCTGCTAGTTATTGAATTACCACGGCTCTAGAGTTTAAAGCTAAAGACTCTTATCTTTTACCCCATTGAAGCAGCTCTGACTGACTAACCCTGTGGACAGGAAAACATGGCAAAGAAGGTGGCAGTGATTGGAGCTGGCGTCAGTGGCTTGGCCTCCATACGGTGCTGTCTGGAAGAGGGGCTGGAGCCCACCTGCTTCGAAAGGAGCAATGACGTTGGAGGCCTGTGGAAATTCTCGGTGAGTGGCACACTACTGGAACACCAAGAGAAAGGAGATGGGTTATACAGCAAATTAAATCTAATCAGTTCTAATTCGGACTTGGAGGAAGGTCACAAAAGTTCCAGATCTGGAAAGTAAAATCTCATCTCTCTCATCTCACTAATGTCCAATCATTCAGAACTATTTCACACCAGCAGGGCTTATTGTGAAAAGACGTCTCCAGCTTATTAAACACTAGAGGCCCGATGCAC
>NW_005306933.1:0-788 GCF_000412655.1 Myotis brandtii
CTGGGGGCTGGGGGCTTTTTTTCTTTCTTCCTTGTCCCAGTTCATTCTGAGCCATGGAGAGAAAGGGCTGAGAGAATCGGGACCAGGGCCTGTTGTGAAAGGAGTCCATGGAGACAATGCTGCGAGTGCTTAGTGAGGTCCTGAATGCAGGGCTTAGGGCTGCGCTGAGCCCTCACACAGGCCTTTGTGTGCCTTCCTATTGACTGTCACTAAGCCATTCAATGGGCTCCCATTGTGCTCAGAAGAAAGCCCCAGCCCCCCACCCCAGCCCTCAGGGCTCCAGCCACATCTTGTACCAGGCCCCTCCCTCTCCTTTTGCCTTCCTTCAGCTCCAACCACACCAAGTAGCTTTCACTTCCAGACTCTTCCACCTGCTAGATCTGCTGCCTGGGATGAGCCTGCATCTCCCCGGGGATGGCACCTGCTCCTGCCTTGGGTCTCACATGTACTGTCACCTCCTTAGGAGGGCCTTTCTTGGCCTAAACTAGATCCTCTTTGCCACCTCCCCCACTCCCATCAGTTTTCTCTCTTGGCACCTTTGTGTTGTGTCTGTTTCCTACTAGGCTAGAAGCGCCCTGAGGATGCAGAGCTCATCAGCCTTATTTCCTGCTCCCCCCACAGTGCCTAGCAGAACCCAGTGTAGAGCGGGCACCGAAAACACGTTTGTTGAGTCAGAAAGTGGGTACAAGTTTTGCAAACCTCAGTCGTTTGGATTTGACCACTCTCTTTGGATTTCTGCTCTTTGATAACATACGAAAACATCTCTGAACATTTGAGTTGGGTATTGC
>NW_005306934.1:0-788 GCF_000412655.1 Myotis brandtii
GGACCTTGCCAAGTGATGTCCTGGCAAAATGCCCACAGTGTACGTTGGCTTCTTTAAGCTCTCTATAATAAAATACAGGAAGAGTGAGATGGACTAAAGAAAACCTTTTTCAGCTTGCACATGAGCTTCTGAGGGAATATAGAGTAAGTGGAGCTTGCTGGTTTGGAAAATAAAAAAAAAATTCTCATTCTCAGAATCCACAGTTGGTAATAGATTCTTAAAGTAAACTAAGACCTGGAGGTGAAGCTCAAGTCAAATGTAAGTTGTGGGACCCTTTGTTCAGACTTCTGAAATGTTGAAGGTGGTTGGTGCTCTCAGTGCTACATAAGGGCTTCCAAGGTTCTTCAGAGTTCAGTCTCCCAGAGGCTCAATCACAAAATAGTTGTAAAAATATACTGAGAAAGACATGTCTCCAAGTCTTTGAGGGTGCAACTCCAGTTGACTGAAGAGGATTAACTTGTAAGATATAAAAAGCCGCCACGATTTTAAGAGAGTTGCACATGAAAATGTGACGCTAGCCTGAACTAGAAGAGACTGAGGTTTATGAAACTGCAGTGTGGCCTCTGACCCTCAGTTTCCTATGGGCAGGAAGCAAGGTGAGAAAGGTGCTTATCTACCAACGCAGCCGTTTCTAAAGGAACTGTCCTGGAGGGTGCCTTTAAGAGCCCAGTGGGTGAAACCAAGAGTCAGAAGAGTGACAGACAAGGGGGGGCATCCCAGGAGTGGAAAGGAACACTGAGAAGGGGCTTCCTGAAGAATGATAACTTCCAGGTCTCTTCCAGGGAGCA
>NW_005306935.1:0-788 GCF_000412655.1 Myotis brandtii
AGCTCAAAAGGTTCGCCATCACTGGTCTATAATCTTTCTAAAGATGATTTAAAATATGGTGGTCTTCAATTGAGAGAGAGAGGAGATCCCAGGGCTATGTTGGACTACTGGGGTCTTAAATTCTTCTCTTCAAAAGGAAACTGTATCCTTAAGCATATTAAAGCTGTGTGAAACCACAAACACTAGACAGAAGGAGAGCTGAAAGTCGTTTGACTCTTTACCACATTTCTGCTAAGAATATAATGAGAAAAATTCTGATGAAAACCAAGATTGCATTTTAGACCAGAACTCATTTTGAAATGTGTTCCTAAAGCAGAGTGTAATGGAAGTGACTGTGAACTCTCAACTGTGGAGTTTTGAGTCTATGTGATGCGGAAATAATCAAGGAGGCATTCCGTCACTCTTAAAAATGGGAAAGATGACCTTTGAATGCATAATCTTGAAATCAACCAGCACTCTTACATATAAAAAAGCTATTTTGTGAAAAAAAATTCTGTAATTAGTGAAAGCCAAGACGTTTGTTCTTGCTGTGCATAATTATTTGATCTGCAGAGAAATGGGATTCATTTGGTTATATAAATAGCATTATTTTTTAATGGTTCTTTAAGTGATAATATCTAACCAGTCTTCATGGCTCTTTATTCACACTAACTCCTAGTATTTTCCAATAACTTCTCAAGGATGTTAACATTATCTTCCCTGGGTATTTATCATCATGCTTAATTACTTATGACTGTTAGATGCCTTGAAAGGAAACTATGAAAGTACTTTCAAAATGAGTTTATCTA
>NW_005306936.1:0-788 GCF_000412655.1 Myotis brandtii
GAGAACAATAGCTGGCTAGGGAGAGGATGTCATGCAACTAAATTACAGTAAATTATACAGAGTCTTGCCTTGGAAGGAATAATTTGATCACAAGACCTGCAAGTAACAATTATTCCTGATTGCAGCAGGTCCTTCTTAGCAGCTCAGAGGGAAGTCTCCTTTGGCAATAAGCAACCTGATCTCCTCAGTGTTTGCACATGATCCAAGTATGTGGATCTGCCAATGTTTCTATGATATAGGAACAGTAGCTAACGATTGCCATGTGGCAGGCACTATCCTGTGTTTTACTTATACGACTCAGTTGATCGTCACAATAACTTATTGAGATACTTACTATCATTGCCCCATTTCATAGGTGTGGAAACTGAGATTGATCTTTCAAGTAACTGGCTCTTGTCTACTAAGAGGCAGAGCTAGCTTTTCAACCGAAGCAGCTTGGCTTCTAAGTCTGTTCTTATAAACACTGCGCTATAGAAGCCTCTTCTTAAAGTCTAAAATGAGCCCTGCTTCAAGTTATATTATGTTGCATCTCAACTGCATTTATTCTCAGAAGTCACAGTCTTCCTGCCAATGCTATTGCACTGCTCTCATTTGTGCAACTGCAGGAGTGTCATAGAGCCCCTAAATTGTACTATGTAGTGGTTTGTACCAACTAACATCGCTGTGTGCTGTGGCAGAACAGATCAAGGATAAATAATGAACAGGGAACTCATGGATAATTTAGTGTCCAGGCTATCAGATAATTTACTAGCTATATGACTCTGTGCTGCTAACTCTATCGATTGCTT
>NW_005306937.1:0-788 GCF_000412655.1 Myotis brandtii
CCGGGGCAGGAAGAGCCAAGCTGGGCCCCACAGAGCAGCATCTGGGGAGACTGTCCCAACAAACCCTCACTCCTCCTTTGGAACCTGGCTCAGAAGTCGCCCCTTCCTGACTCTCCGGGAGAGACCCCCTCCCCCAGACGTCGCATCTGCACTGGGAATGGCCTCTGGGTGAGGTGACTGCACCCCGTTAGAAGCATCGGGTCCCCCGCCCCAACCCGGCGCTCGGCCACTGGGCGCCCGGCACGGAAAGCGCCTCACCAGGTCTCTCCCGAAGGCCTGGGATAGGACCATCTCCTGCTCCAGCTTCTTCTTGATGTACTCGGCCGAGAGGACCATGCCCTGGGTGAGGGGGGACAGAGGTCGGTGCTGGGGGAGGGCTCGGGAGGGAGGGAGGCCCCTCAGCGACCAGCCAAACCACAGTGACCAGCAGCTCGAGGCCCTGTCCTGCCCACTTCCCCCTTTTGGCCTCATAACAACCTGGCTGTTGGGCTGGTGGGCACTTTATGACATTGTTCCCATTTCACAGATGAGAAAACAGAGGCTCAGAGGGCTGTGCGTCTATAGAAACCAGCGGGATCTCTTCCCAGCTGCCTCCCCGGGCTCTTCTGGGTCAGGATCCAGGCCAGGCAGGACTATGGGGTCCCGGCCAGTGAGCCCCAGTGGACCTCCCAGCAACCCACACCTCTCTGACCAGTCTCTACCAGTGAGCCCAGCCAGCAGGGAGGACCCCGCCCCCCACAGGACAGGTCCCGCGCTGGCCGGGGAGGAAGCGGGGGCCGGGGCCCGCA
>NW_005306938.1:0-788 GCF_000412655.1 Myotis brandtii
TGGGGGGCGTGCAGGAGGCAGCCGGTTGATGATTCTCACTCATCGTCTATGTTTGTATCTCTCTCCCTCTCTGAGGTCAATAAAAGATGAAGGAACTGAAGCCTAGAGGTTAGGTGAGTTGTCCGAGGAGGCACAGTGAGCTAACACTGTCGCCCTGGTCCCTTCACATTCCGTTCTGTATTTTTCAGCGGCACATAAACTTGATGTTCTCCTGTAACCATCTCTAGGCAGGTGATCACAAACCTTAATGCACAAAGAAGCCCCAAGACTTGCGGGGAAGGAGTCCATGAGTAAGGAACGGGGATAACTCTGGTGAACTGAATCCCCTCGCCTGTGGTCTCAAAGTGGCCGTCCTGCAGGGAGGTGATCACCATCCCCATTTTTCAAATCAAGACACTAAGGATCAAAGTGGCCAAACGGCCTAGCAGGTGGGCAGCTCTGGACCCACCTGAGCTCAGAAGTCTGCATGGTTTGTCACTAAACACAAGGGAGGTACTTAAAGTGCTTTAAAAACGAACCGTTTTCTACAGCATGACCACACTTTCTGTGTACTTACGCTTCTGCATTAAATGCGTCAGGTCTTCTTAAGGTAGAAACTGACCTGAATGTTGTCTCTTTCAGCCTAAAAGACTGAAAACAGAAACTGTGTTTGTTAGAAGGGTATCATTGGCAAAGATGTACTGACTCGATTTTGTTAGTCTGAATTTGACAACGTTAAGTTTTAAAAAAGGAACATTTCTGCAGGGCCAATATTTCCTGCTTATGGTTATCACTAAGCTACTTTACTT
>NW_005306939.1:0-788 GCF_000412655.1 Myotis brandtii
CTCTCTCTAAAACAAACAAACAAACAAACAAAAAACACACAGACAAGTAAAAAATAAGGACTGGAGGGATTAAAGAACAGATCCATGGCCACAGAACTGGAAAATATAGGATTTGTATTTTCTGTTCCCAGAACCTGCCTCTTAACCTCCAAATGATCATATAGAATAGACTTTGCTCAGTGACTTTAGTTCTAGGACTTTACTCAAAAAAGCAATCAGACAAGTGGATAATCCAGAACCAAATGATATCTAAAAAAAATCTCAATGCTCCTATTCTTTAGGAGACTAGTTAAGTAAATTAGTATATTACCATAAAATAAAGTAATATGTAACAGCTAAGAGTGCTGATGGAGAAGCCATTTATTGAAAAGGGAAAATCTTCATGAAGTATTATTAAGTCAAAAAAGCAAGTGAGAAAACATATTCAGTACAATATCCAGAAAGAAAAAGTCTGGGTGTGGGAGGGAACACTAAAAACATTCACAGTGGCTATATTTAGAGGGAATAGCAAGAACTTTAACTTTCATCTTTACATTTTCCTGTATAAGATACATAAAGTATCTTTCAAGCAGTATTTTTTTTTAAAGCGATGCTAGCTAAGATATTTCAGGATATGAAAGAACAATGCCCGATTAAAGGAAGTGGAAGAAGCAAATGGGAACTGGTTCTTGAAGTTGTCCTGGGCACTAAATTTAGCACCAAAACTCTGGCAGCCGAAGGAAAAAGAGAAACATATTGGTTGTATAAATTTCATATTATTCATGTAGTGATTTACTTATTTATTTTTT
>NW_005306940.1:0-788 GCF_000412655.1 Myotis brandtii
TTTTCTGCCTTATTGAATGTACTAATTGATTTTCCAAAGGCAATAGATTACAGGAGTGGCAGATGAGAGTGGTAAGCAAATTCTGGTCAATCCCAGTTTGTATGCCCAGCAAATTCTTTCCTGGGCTGTTAAGCACTGCTGTGTGCTATGATCCTCATAACAGCTTCCTTTTGAGGAAAGAAAGTTAAATTTTATAAAATGAAAATTATTTTTTTTTATTGCTATTTGCTGCCCATTGCAGTCTCTGACATGCTTAAATTTGCATTATCTGCAATGCTGGAGAGCATTATTTTCTGAAAATGCAAAAATAAGATGAAGGAATTACTCAATTGTGTCAAATAGAGTAAAAGGAATGAGTTTGAGTAGACAGCATGGTGTCTGTAGTCTCAGTCTTCATCATCTCACGCACATTTCTATGTTTTTAAAAAGTACTTACTGTTTTATTACATTTATTTTGGGGTAGCAGCTGGACAGGAGGGCTCTATTAGTTATGTCAATCATACTGATGAATGTGTCTTTTGAACACAGCAAAATGGGATTTTTAATTGAGTTAGGAAACACCAAAAATTTGGATAAAAATTCATGTTGTTTTGATCTGGTTGGTTTTGACAGACTGTGAAGATAAGATATTAATCCTCAAAACTACTGTAAATATAGTCATGAAAATCTTTTATTGTGTTTTATTTCTGATGAGATTTTTCTGTGAGGAAAAAATTTTATACAAATACAGTGGATCCAACAGTTCATTAAGTCCAGATTTGGGTGGTAACCCATAGGTCTACTTAGCA
>NW_005306941.1:0-788 GCF_000412655.1 Myotis brandtii
ATATATATATATATATATACCACAATTTCTTTACCCATTCATCACTGATGAATACTTAGTTTGTTCCCATATCTTGGTTATTGTAAATAATGTTGCAATCAATGTGCAGTTGCAGATGGCTCTTCAAGATACTGATTTCATTTCCTTCTGGTATATACCCAGAAGTAGGATTGCTGGATCATATAACAATTCTACTTTTAATTTTGAGGACCTTCCGTAATGTTTTTCATAATAACTGTTCCAATTTACTTTTCCACCAACAGTGCACAAGGGTTCCTTTTCTCCGCATCCTCATCAACATGTTATTTCTTGTCTTTTTTATAATAACCATTCTAACAGGGGTGAGGTGATAACTCATTGGGCTTTTGATTTGCATTTTCCTGGTGACTAGTGATGTTCAGTACCATGAAAAGGTGTGCTTTAAATATTGAATATACACTTCATTAGAAATCTAAAATAAAAAAGACTGAGAGAACTTTAAGGCAAGGGAATTACCATTTTTATGTTTATATTCTTAGTGATGAGCACTCTAAATTTGTGCTATAATTAATTATTAAACAAAAGCCTCTTCAGTATATATATTTATTTATTTCTCAAACAAAGGAATAAATGAAAAGTGTGGAGAAAAGCCAAGTTACATTACAGAACTGAGAAGAAGTTCTTTGACTGGGAGGGGCATGAATGGTCTTTCTGTGGTTGTGAAAATATTCCTTATCTTAATCTGGCTGGTCATTACTGAGGTATACATCGTTTAAAATCACTTTTGCTGCACACTGAAGTTTTGTACA
>NW_005306942.1:0-788 GCF_000412655.1 Myotis brandtii
AATAGCCATAACCATTTTGAAAAAGAGCAAATTCTTGAGATCTGCAATATCTGCTTCAGGACTTAACGCTGCGGTAATCAAGCCAGTAGGAGTTGGTGTAAGAATAGACACATGGAGGAATGGAGCAGGGCCCTGCTTGTTCCGGATTCGGTTTAGCAGTGCCTTTGGTTTGGCTTTCATCACATGCCTGGTGCATTCAGGGACGGGATATGATGTCCAGGTGAAGCGACTGGAGTTCCTGCCAACAGAGTAGCAGGCGTTTCACAGCGATCCGAACACCGGTGCTTCATCAAATGTGATGCTTTCCTGTTGTAAATTCGGGCCAGGTTCCGATTTCTCATGACAAGAAATGATTGCCTTCCAATGAATACACACGCGTGTTCCAAATACGGTAGAGTCGACTGTTTATGTCCTTTAACTGGAGTGAATTAGTTTCATCATCTTAGCAATGGGTATCCGACAGGGTGACACCAGGTGTATCCGAGAGACATCATCCGCCATCTGCTCTGTGTATAAATGCCTGGACCGGCACCTCATTGGACAACAAAGAGAAACAGTGGCCGTGTTTCTGAAATGAAGAAGCACATTGCTGTAGAGACAGAGACAGCAAAGGGCAGGTCACGGCCCTGCCATTCCTCCCATAGTTACATAACGGGCACCTCACCATTGAAGAGCAGGAGAATCCCGGGTATCGGATGGAATGATTTCCTTTGGGCACAGCGGTCCCATTGGAAACGGGGAGGTGGAAACCAGAACATGGCATCGAGTGGGTATTTCCTTCACAGCAA
>NW_005306943.1:0-788 GCF_000412655.1 Myotis brandtii
CAGTTTTATTGGCACCCAGGGGAATGTGATGCTGGTGGATTCGAGACCACACATTGAAGAACATTCCCTCCTCTTGGCTATGAGTCATCTTCTGAAAACACAAATAGGTTCATACTATACCCTTTAAAAAATGCTCTGATGGTTTCCCATTGCCATCAGGATCTGGTCCAAACTCCTTAGATGGCCAATCGGGGCTCTTTAGGAACTGGCCCTTACTTCTCTCTCCAGGCTCAGTTCTCACCACCTGCCCCCTTGCCTTCTTCATTTCAGTCATTCTGAGTGGGATCTGCTGTACTTTCACTGCTTCGTGAGTGTTGCTCTCTGCCTGGAACCCTCCAGCCCTCTCCCACATCTTTACCAGGCTAACCTGGCTAGACCTCCCTTTCCCCTGGGAAATATTGCTGCTCTTTCCTGACTAAGGAAGTGTCATCTCTGTGTGTTTCCAGCCCTCTGCCTGCCCCCTGCCCAGAGCATTATCACTGTGTACTGTGTTCACCTTCACTTGTCTGTGTCCCCCACGTGGGCCAGGCCTTCTCATGGCAGGGATCATGTACTCATCTTCAGGTCCCCAGGGAGTTCAGTTAGGGGGCAGGAGACAGTGGTGGGCAGTGGCGAGCCTGAAGGGCAACTACCCTGGGCCTCAGTCTATTAGGGCCACCAAACAACACCTGGAAAAACTTGGAAACTTTCTGTTCCCTTCAACATAGACAGGAGTCTCCAGGTGAAGACTCAATCACTATTGAGTGTTTTTGCAGCAGCATCTTGCTGTTGCAGTCAGAGTGTTGGAA
>NW_005306944.1:0-788 GCF_000412655.1 Myotis brandtii
TTTTTAGTAGCCCTTTGTTAATAGTCATCCTGAAGACTAATAAAAAATTAATACCACTCAGGGACAGGAGTAGGTGGTTAGGGAACAGAAGTGGTCGGGAAGCTGGCCTAGAAACACCAAACAGAGGGCAGGACAGATGAGCACATCTCAGGATGGAGAGGCATAAAGAACGGTTTCTCCAGGGATGAGGGTTTGGACCCATGTTGTTAAGGATCTTTATATAAGAAGGTGTTCGCAGTGAAATCATGAAGTTGTTGATTGGCCAGAAGTTTCCAGTGGTGCGGGAGTCCAGCAGCCGTGTCTGGAGTGCAAAGCAGTGTTACAGCCCTGCACACGTGGCTAGAAAAGTGGCAGCTCTTTTGCCAATAACAGGTGTAGAGACCAAAGGTTCTAATTGCGTGTCTGAAATAGAGGGCTCGGAGTCACGGTGGATCACTTACTCAGAACATCAGTCAGCATTCTGCTGGAGTCTGAATGTGCAATAGAATTGTTGCATATTAATAAGAGAAATAGCACAGAATAGAAAGCTCTATTTATGTAAAACTGTGACCTATCAAATGTACCAATTTCTGAAGTGCTAATGTAAAGGACTACCCTGAACACCAGAGAGATACAGATTTTGGAACAAATTAAAGTACTATTTAATCCGGCAAATTATGTATTTGTGAGAATTTTTTTCCAGCTTGATTGAGATACAATTGATGTAGGACATTGTGTAAGTTTAAGGTGTGCAATGTAATGATGTGACATAAGTACATACAGTGGGGCCTTGACTTACGAGTTTAATT
>NW_005306945.1:0-788 GCF_000412655.1 Myotis brandtii
ACTCTCTATCCCTTTCCCTTCCTCTCTGTAAAAAAAGAAAGAAAGAAAAAAGAAAAAAAAGAAATATGTTGGCAATAAAATAATTAACAAATTAAAGGTGTGAAGCTTACTTATCCATTAGTTAGTGGTAAGCATCTAAATTCCAGAGTAGGGAGGACAAAGGTCGTTAAAAAAGGAAAAATACGGCATGATTCCACTCATATGAAGTATTGAAAGTAGACAGACTCATTGAGCAGAAAGCAGAATGGTGGTTGCCAGGAGCTAGGGAATGGCATTGGAGAGCTGCTGTGCTATGCGTAGTTTCAGTGACACAAGATGTAAAAGTTCGAGAGATCTGCTGTACAATGATGTGCATAGTTAATACTGTACTGAACACTAAAAGTTTTGTTAAGAAGGTAAGGTTCATGTTAGGTGGGGTTTGTTGTGTGGTTTTTTTGTTTGTTTGTTTTGCCACAGTTAAAAAAAATGGTACAGTGACTTTGAAAAAGTTTGGCAGTTTCTTACAATAATTATGCAATAAAATCCAGCAATCATACTCCTAGGTACTACTCAGTTAATGTGAAAACCTGTGTTCACATAAAAAACCACTTGTGAATGTCTACAATAATTGGCAAAAAGTGAAAACAACCAGTGTCCTTCAATACACGAATGGATAACCAAACTGCGGTACAGCTGTGCAGTGCAATATTATTCAGAGATAAAAAAGAAATGAGTTACCAAGCCACACAGAGACATGGAAGAATCTTAAATGCATATTTCTAAGTGTAAGAAGCCGGTCGGGAAAGACT
>NW_005306946.1:0-788 GCF_000412655.1 Myotis brandtii
CTGAGACCAAGTGAAATGGCTAAACACTCATTGTACCCTCTTGTTCTCACTGCTAAGACATGGATGCACTGTTGTTCTTTTTAGCAATGTCACCTGTAAAGTTCACCAAGGGAAAAGGCATCAGAAAGCAGTTCTGCCCAAACCCACAGGGAGAGCTGGTGCATGTGCGGAGACACCATGCAGACAGGGGCTGGGGAGAAGGAGCAGACTGGCACTATGTGGTGGGGGAGGGGCACCTGGATGCTCGTTGACAAGATGCTGCGGTCAGCCTGGCAGTGACAGACACAGAGATGTGCTCTGCAGTCAAGGCACCTGGGGGACGTGAATTCAGAGGGGACAGGACACAAGTACCAGGATGAGCCAACCAAAGGTAAGGGTTTCCCAGCTCCCAGGATGGACAACATCTTCGTCAAACAATAGAGTGTGTGTGTTTCTAAAAAACAGAAATATATTCACACCCTCATCTGTTTTAATCACCTTCAAAGACACTATTTGGTGGTGGTGGTGGTGGGGAGGAAGAAGAATTAAAAAATTAGGTAGTATAATCAAAGCTGTTATGAAGTTGTTAATTTGTACATATCTCAAGACAGCTGAAACATAAAACAAAACATGGGAATAAGTTTATTTCAACTGTAGACATATGCGTTGCCACCCCTTAACTAAGGCCTCCAGACGCCAGCTAACTGCTTACAGGGCCTCATCTTCCTAAGCAGAGCGTAGTGGCAGCAGCTGGCAAATCAGGGGAGTAGGGAAACCAGAAGCCAAAAAGCCCACAACAAATGTGGTAC
>NW_005306947.1:0-788 GCF_000412655.1 Myotis brandtii
GAATATTGGCCTTTTGAAGTGTTGGGCACATTAACTTTTAAACTGGTAACAGTACATTTTATGATATATAAATTTAACCACCATAAAAATATTAAATAGAACAAAATAATGGAGAAAGATGAAGATTCCTTTCAGATAATGTTTTAATATCATTATACAATAATAGAGAATGGTTGGGATTTTTTTAGGTAAAAATATGTAATGTTATTTTTCAACAGTCTACACCAGGATTTCTCAACCTCAACAATATTGAAATTTTGAATAATTTGAATAATTTGTCACAGGGGTCTGTCCTAGGTCCTGTAAAATGTTTCACAGATCCCTGGCCTCTACCCACTGGAAGCCAGCACCAAGTTGTGATCATCAGAAATGTCTCTAGACATTGCTAATTGTCCTAAGAGAGGACAAAATCGGCCTGATTGAGGACCCCTGGAGTAAAACAATTCCGTGGGTACCAGAGTTGACAGTGTTGGGATAGTAGGAAAAGCAACTCTCAAAGAGTGTAAAGTGTCAGTTTAATCTTGGAAAGGTTGAGTTGAAGGGCCTACAGAACACCCCATTGGTGTCATTATCTCAGAAGTCACATATACAGTATTGAGCTGGCATTCATCAGTCTATACTGCCATCAGTATAAATTAGCTCATTATACAGGAAGAGGGAGAAGTTCCTGTTGAGAGAGTTAGAAGTTAGAAAGACAAGCTTATACCTGACTGAATCCTACCCCTGATCCTTTAGTTCTCAGTTATGGGGGCCCTACCTGATACAGTGGAGCAAAAGTAGTTTTACAG
>NW_005306948.1:0-789 GCF_000412655.1 Myotis brandtii
GCGACCCACAGGTTGAGAACCGCTGCTCTAGAACGTTCTGCTGCGTTAATAATTCCACTCCAATCTTCAATGAGAGCCTACAGATGTCTTGGGCATACCTTTGACCCCTTGGACCCAGGATTGATGCTTCTGAGCTTTTGTTCTATTTTCTGGCTTTTTAAGGACCTGCTAAACCTGTCTGACCAGTCCTGTGACCCTAGTCCTTAAGCCCTTATGACTCAGCTGAGCTGTGCTGAGTGGAACAGCTGACACCACCGACAGATGTCTGGCCAAGACACTGCCCAGGCAGCTGGCGACCTCGGCTTTCGGCAAACTCTGGCCAGCGCACAGCACCATGCTATGTGCTCCCAGGAGGACCCAGGAGTAGGCAACTATACTCTATTTTCAGGGGATGCTCATCCCACTTGGGGGTTATTCTCACAGTTAATAAAGATAGAAACAGTTACTGAGTGTCTGTAGGAACTTTCTGGTCTACCTTCTAGTTCTCATCTTGTCTCTGACAACGTGGTTTCATTGTTTAGGTTGAAACAAAACTGGTTGTGGCCCATTTACGCTGGGCAAGGAATGGGGCAAGTTATGGACTTTGGCACAAGTGATCATTCAATGGAGTGTAGCGTAAGAGGTAGTTGAGCATCTCAGGACAAGGAAACTTCCCTGGTGAATGGGAAAGAGTCTGTGAAGACTAGTGAAAGGTACAAGGGGACATCCGAGTTGTTCTTTATGCTTTTCCTCTGTCTGACACGTGGCCAAGGTCACGCCATAAAAATTAAAGTAGCATGGCCTTTCTCA
>NW_005306949.1:0-789 GCF_000412655.1 Myotis brandtii
CGGGAGGCCAATCTGTGTGTGAGTTTTCCTTAAGCGGGAGCCAGTCACTGATGAGAGGAACACCCTCCCTTTGGGGAGGAAAGAAACCCGAACCCCCAGAGCTCCTTGGCTCTGAGGCCTTTGAGTGGAAGGAGGGGGAGGGCGGGGGGCAGTCACCAGCTGATGCTACTGGTCCTGGAGCCCAGACATTTTGTTCTCAAAACCAGGCGGGAATTAAAATCAGCTAATTTTTGAAACCTGGCGGGCAATCAGGTGGTATTTTAAAAAAGCAGGTTATACCGTGTCCATGGCTGCTTCGTTCACAATGGCCAAAAGGCGGAAGCAGCCCGAGTGTCCTCCGTGCACCCTGGACAGACAAACGGGGCAGCGTGGATGGGCCCTGAGGGCGTCGCCCCAGTGCAGGAAGCGCCCTCCGGGCAGCACTATGGTTCCACCGACAGGGCACCCGGTGGCCAAATCCCCGGAGGGAAGGATGGTGGGTGCCAGGAGGGGGGGAGGGAAGGGGGGGGTAATGGCCGTTTAATGAGTTTGGTTCCGGCTTTGCGAGATGAAAGGGGCCTGAGGGCGGGTTGCACAACCGTGTGGATGTACTAACACCCGAGCTACACTTACCGATGGCAAGACGGTTACTTCCCGGCGTGTGGACCTGACGGTTTAAATAGATGCATGTGTACAGCTCACCCAGAGTCCGGGCAGGAGGAGCGGGCGGCGGGCACCGGAGTCAGCCCCACCGATGGGAGAACAGCCTCACTTCACCCCAAACCTGCCTCCTGCCCCCTCCGGCCGGTC